>NW_028098109.1:119248-212445 GCF_014824575.4 Sturnira hondurensis
TTCCCATCAGACTGTCAGCGGATTTCTCAAAAGAGACCTTACAGGTAAGAAGGGGCTGCAAAGAAGTGTTCCAAGTCATGAAAGGCAAGGACCTACATCCAAGACTGCTCTATCCAGCAAAGCTTTCATTTAGAATGGGAGGACAGATAAAGTGCTTCTCAGATAAGATCAAATTCAAGGAGTTCATCATCACCAAGCCCTTATTATATGAAATGTTAAAGGGACTTATCTAAGAAAAAGAAGATAAAAAATATGAACAGTGAAAGGACAGCAAACTCACAGTTCTTAACAACCACACCTAAAACAAAAGCAAACCAAGAGGACAGCTAGATCAGGACTGGAACCATAGAAATGAAGAACACATGGAAGGTTAGCAACAGAGGAGTGGGAGGACGAGAAGGGGGGGAGAAGGTACAGAAAATAAGTAGCATAGACGGTAGGTAGAAAATAGATAGGGGGGAAGGCAAGAATAGTAGGGGAAATATAGAATCTAAAGAACTTGAGACACGTGGTCATAAACTAAAGGGGGGGAATGGTGGGGGAAGGGTGGGCAGGATGGAGAGGAATGCAGGGAGGGAATAGAACAACTGTAATGGCATAATCAATAAAATATATTAAAAAAACTGAGAACTTACTTTCATAAAACAAGTACCCAGCTAATGTCAGTATTTGTGGAAACTTGTTCATCAGCTTCCCACATACTTTTGGGCTTGACACTTTGCATCTGGCAGTTGAGAAGCTGTTAGTATAGGACTTCATATAAAGTTCATGGCACTGAATCTCTCACTGTAGCATACCTTGGGTACTCTTGCTACCTCACTGTGTGTCAACCTAAAATAAGTGGAGAGAAGACTAATCTTGAGTAAGAAATCTTTGTAGAAATTTCTCAACATGAAAAGGGTATGGAAAAGGGATGCACAACAATTGTTTTATTACTAATTTATATTATATGATAAACACTGTGGGAAATACTTTAGATATGTTTTCTCACATAATCTTTACCATGACAACAATACCAGATTAAAAAACTAAATTGACATTTTAAAATAATACAGAGGTTGTAAGTGATAGAGCAGGATTCAATTTCAAAATTGTTCATTCCAGTGCATACACTCTTTTCCTCTATACCAGTAACCCATGTAATGGTTCTCTGATCCCTGTAAGAAACTCCAAAAATTGTACCTGTCAATTGATGTGTCTAATAAGTATACTCTCAGGGAAGGTTTTGAAAGGAGGAACTTGAAGACCTCTCAACTTCCTGTTTTAATCGTTGAGGAAACTTATCCAGAGATAAATGACTTATTAACTATAGTTATGTTTATTTTTCTCAATACTAAGACAAAAAAGAATCTCCTATTCTTTTTCTAGTCCTTCAATGCTGAACCTTTCCAAGAGCAAATAGCCTCTAAGAGTCATATATGATTAAAGTCCCATTAGTATTTTTAAATTTATTTAATTATTTTTCAAGTACAGTTTTCTATTACTCTCATCCCATCCCACCCCCCATTCATTAGTTTATGAATAATTTTTAATAGAGTTATTTTATGTGCTCCTTTAAGTGAAAGAAATGAAGGAAATGTCATAGCCTACAAAATTAAATGCAATATGAGTTCTGGCAAAGATGGAAGCATAGGGAGAAATGCTTCATTTCCTTGCCCAATCAAAAGAAAGATAACAATTAATTTAAAAACAATAAACAACCAGAAGTGCCAGAAGATCAAACTGCATGGGACTCAGACAAACAAGGAGTTAAAGAAACAGTCGCCCGGACTGGTATGAGGGAGTGGAGATGGGCAGCTTGGTGGATAGAGAGGACTTTTGGCAAGGCAGCAGACTGCATGTGTGAGAAGGGGCTGAATCACCAGGAAACTAAAGACAAAAAACCTCTAGGTATAAAATTCTGTGGGGGTTGCAAAGGCAGGAGAAACTCCCAGTCTCACAGGAGAGTTCATTGGAAAGTGGGGCTAGAGCAAAGCAAGGGCCACATTTTTTTCTATGACCCCTACCCCACAGCAAAGAGGGTTGCTGTGCCTTGGCAAATACCTAAGGCCTCACCCCCTTACAACTTAACAGGTACACTGAGACAAAAGAAGTATGGCCCCAATGAAAGAACATTTCAAAACTCCAGAAAAAGAGATCAGCAATGAGGAGATAGACAACCAATCTGATGCTGATTTCAGAACACTAGTAATAAGGATGCTCACAGAATTGACTGAGCTCAATCTCAAAGTGAAGTAAGAAAGGAAGGCTACCCAAAGTGAAATAAAGCAAAACAAACAGGGAAGCAAGAGTGAAGAAAGGAAAAGGGGACTCAATCAAATATTTGGAACAAAAGGAAGAAATAAACATCCCACTGAAACAGAATGAAGAAAAATATTTTTAAAAATGAGGAGAGGATTAGGAACATCTGAGACAACTTTATGCTCTCCAGCAAACACATCACAGGGTTGCCAGAAGTTGAAGATAAAGAGCAAGAAATTGAAAACTTATTTGAACAAATAACAAAGGATAACTCCCCCAATCTGGCAAAGGAAATAGACTTCCAGAAAATCCAGGAAGCTTAGAGAGTCCCAAAGAAGTTGGACCCAAGAAGGAACACACCAAGGCACATCATAATTACATTAGCCAAGATTACAATGAAGGAGAGAATCCTAGAAGCAGCAAGAGATAAGGGGATAGTCACCTACAAAGGAGTTCCCATAAGGCTATCAGCAGATTTCTCAAAAGAAACCTTGCAGGCAAGAAGGAGCTGGAAAGAAGTATTTGAAGTCATGAGAGGCAAGATTCTACATCCAAGATTACTCTATCCATCAAAGCTATCATTTAGAATGTGGGAGTATAAGACAGAAAACTGTACTTGAACAATAATTAAATAAATTTAAAAAAAGAATGGAAGGGCAGATAAAGTGTTTCCCATATAAGGTCAAGTTCAAGGAGTTCATCATCACCAAGCCATTATTATATGAAATGTTAAAGGGACTATCTAAGAAATAGGAAATCAAAAACTATGAACAGGTCTTTGGTAGATGGCAGTGAGGTAGGTGGGAGCAGAGCCCAGTTTCCCTTGCACACAGGTGGAACCCCTAATGATTTTCTGAGGAACAGAGTGAACATTAAATGAAATCACAGCATATATGAAGGTTGGAGGCCAGAATTGTAGAGGACATTAAAAAAAGACACGAAGGAGATTGTGTTGGGATGGTAAGGTCCCTGGGACCAGTGCAGCGACCAGGGCTGTTGCAGATGCAGGTCCAGCCCAGCACCTGCTAGGGTGTGCTGCAGGATCCATGGACAATAGCCAAATTAACAGCTCCCTACACTGTCAAACAAGGAAGACAGAGCAGCACCAGGATGGACCTGGATGCTTGAAGTCGCTGTGGGGAATAAAGATGAAGTGGGAGATGCACAGGTGCAGTGTTCACCCACTGAGACTGTGGACAGCAGCTGGTTAATTACTAGAGAAATTGGGGATCCATGTGAAGGCTGGAGAAAAGAGAAAAGCTGGGCTCTGGTGGACCTTGACCTGGATCGTTTCCAGTCTCATTGGAAAGTTGGGCTATGTGAGAAGCTTGTGTTTGTTAGGAGTGGCATGCTTGAACAGGATTTTGTTCAGAAAAAGGCTCTTAGTGATTACTTAGGGACTCTCTCTGACCAACCGCTTCCACCACCTTGCCAAGTCCCTGCAGACACTGCAGGCACAAATTCGGCTGTGCCCACGCTGACATAGCAGCCATGCCCACACCGCCAAAACTGTTGCCACGCCCCTGACACTACCTCCTTTGTGGCAGAGGCTATGCCCCAGAACCTGATGCCATAACAGTTGCAGCAGTGCCCCTGCTCCATGAGGTCAGGCTGGCATGCTATGAGGAAGAAGGAGGCACCCCTGGCAGAGGACAGCAGCAGGGCTCAGGGAGTTAGCAGTCCCCAGAAAGACTAAACTCAGTGAGGGAGTTGAACTGCCGTGAAGAGACTGAGAGTGCCTAGCACCAAGGACAGGAAAGACAGAGAAGGTGGTGTGTGCATTGCCCCTAATTAGTGCACCTCAAGCACTACACAATTGGTGGTTTGAACACTAGTCTTGTACAGGCAGGTAGTGGGGGCCCAGCAGCAAACTAAGGACTTGGGCTGGAGTCTAGGCAACTGTAGATTGTGGACCAGACCTGGCCCCAATCCTCTCAAAACCATAGGAAGGGAGAAAAACAAAGCCCAATTCCCTCCCCCTCACCCCCAGTCAGCCTGTGGTATCTAGGGAGACCAGCAGAACTTGCCTGGCCTGTTAAAGTCAGCAGGAGGCTTTTTTCCCCCAAAATGAAACAACAAAACCTGAAGCTGTGAATAGACCAGATTCAGACCCAAAGAAATTTCACGAGGCTAATCCCAACAACTAAGAAACTGAGACAAAATCCACTTTGCTATTTCAGAGAATTGCATGTTATTGTTTATTTGCATTATTATTATTTTTTCATTAAGTCTACTTCTCTTATTTTATTAGTATTTTTTATTTCTCTTCTTTCTGTTTAGTTTTCTTCATTTTATTTGTTTGTTTAGTTGCATTATTTGACTGGTTTTTCTTGTTCTCACTTTCACAATGTATTTCAATTATACTTTTTTCACTTCACTTGTGTTCCAATAGCACAGTGCTCTAGGTCGTGTACTTCCTATTCTTGTTATCCAGATCATATAGTTTTTGTCATATGATTGTTCCAGTATTATTATAATAAATGTTGTTCCACACAATTGTATATACTATGCCACACCCCTTCTGGATCTTAACCCATTTCACTATTTTCTGGGGCTTTATTACTATTGTGGTTAAATCTATTCTCTCACAGAGTATGACTATTTTCCTTTTTTTAAATTTTTAAATATATTTTATTGATTATGCCATTACAGTTGTTCTATTCCCTCCCTGCATTCCTCTCCATCCTGCCCACCCTTCCCCCACCATTCCCCCCCAGGAACTTATGACCACGTGTCTCAAGTTCTTTAGATTCTGTATTTCCCCTACTATTCTTGCCTTCCCCCTATCTATTTTCTACCTACCGTCTATGCTACTTATTTTCTGTACCTTCTCCCCCCCTTCTCGTCCTCCCACTCCTCTGTTGCTAACCTTCCATGTGTTCTTCATTTCTATGGTTCCAGTCCTGATCTAGCTGTCCTCTTGGTTTGCTTTTGTTTTAGGTGTGGTTGTTAAGAACTGTGAGTTTGCTGTCCTTTCACTGTTCATATTTTTTATCTTCTTTTTCTTAGATAAGTCCCTTTAACATTTCATATAATAAGGGCTTGGTGATGATGAACTCCTTGAATTTGATCTTATCTGAGAAGCACTTTATCTGTCCTCCCATTCTAAATGAAAGCTTTGCTGGATAGAGCAATCTTGGCTGTAGGTCTTTGGATTTCATGACTTGGAATACTTCTTTCCAGCTCCTTCTTGCCTGTAAGGTCTCTTTTGAGAAATCCACTGATAGTCTGATAGGAACTCCTTTGTAGGTGACTGTCTCCTTATCCCTTGATGCTTCTAGGATTCTCTCCTTCATTGTAATCTTGGCTAATGTAATGATGATGTGCCTTGGTGTGTTCCTTCTTGGGTCCAACTTCTTTGGGGCTCTCTGAGCTTCCTGGATTTCCTGTAAGTCAATTTCCTTTGCCAGACTGGGGAAGTTCTCCTTTATTATTTGTTCAAATAAGTGTTCCACTTGTGGTTGTTTCTTTTCCCCTTCTGGTACCCCTATAATTCGGATGTTGGAACATCTGCCAGTTCTATCTTCTGCTTTTCTCTGGCTGCCATTGTTAATTCAGGCACCCCTGGCACATGACACAGAGGGAACTGCCTCCAAGCTCTGGTGTAGCCACAGCAATCTCCTGACTGCATCACATGGTAAAGTCATGTCCATCTCCCTGGCCTGGAGAGCAACAGGCACTGGTATTTAGCATAACTATGAAGCTAGCCAAGTTGTTATAGATATGCAAAAATATGTCAATTTTCCATTTCTCCCATCCCCCACGCCATGACTGTGGAGGTTTTGGAGACTTTTTTCTAACTCCCATTCTACCCTGTTACACTATCATGAAATGTTGAGTCCCTGAAATGACAATGATAATTACTCTCTGGTGGGTACAACTTCCTGTGTGATTATTTAATAGTGCCAAGATCTTGATTTAGATAACTGCAGATAGTTTATAATTTTCAGGCTTCTGTATTTTAGTTATTTTCTTCAGTTACTTTGGGTACGTTTTTGTCGGAAAAGTGGTCCTTCAAAGAGAGACTTGCTGGAGACAGTCTGGATTTTCTTCAAGTTTATGCACAATTTAATGGAAGGTTTCTGGACAGGAGAACAACCTGGTGTTTGTTTAGCAAAAGTTCAGTGTGTCTTTAACTGAGGTTTCTTTCATTAAAACAAAACAAAACAAAAATGAATGATACTCATTAACATATTTCCCAGCACATGTGAGATAAAATTGTCACACCATACCTCAGTTGCTGATTTACACCGAACACATTTTCCTTTATAAATTTGCTGAGTCAAAAGAGGTTTTTGATGAGAAATGAATACAATTAATCAATGCCAATCTTCACTATATTTAGTCACTGATATTGAAAAGTGTGTCTAATCATGCACAATGGAACCAATTTTGAATTTTCAGCTACTAGAAAATCTACACCATATTTAAATACTGTAATATTAATAATGAATATGTAGCTGTCAGAAAACCTTATTCACAGTAACTTTCTTTTAAATAGATCACATTGTTGTACTGCAAGAGTTTTAAGACCTTTACCAAATTAGAACTATACCCTGCATTTAGTGAATCACAGTAATTACACCTCCCATAATAGCTTAAGTGAATGACTTCAGGTTGTTGTAAGCTGTTGTTAAGTGGACAGGGAACTACTGATGACAAGACACTGATGAATTGGTATTGAAAATACAACTTACCCAAGGGCTACTTTTATCAAAATGCAATATCATAACATCCACTGGGAAGAAAGTCATCAAAGAAGAAAGATGTCTATATAATTTTATACTATCTAGGAAGATCATTTTTTTTCTAGAGAAAACACATAATCCTTATCATTTTAGGAGATGGTTAAAATAATGTTTTGTGTTTTTCTTTTTGTTGTTGCTTTTTCTAACAACTGAACTGGTGACACATTGAGGTGCTACAAATAAATACTGGATTGGGTATAAAATAACAAAGTCTCCTATCTTTGAGAAAACTTAATATTTTAATGCCATATAACCTTAGAATATATCTAGTAAGTTTTTTTGAAAAAAAACTTTCAAACATACCAGTAATAGAGGCAATAATACAATGATTCTCCATATAAGCACCCAGCTTTTATTATTATTAAGATTTTACAATTTTGTCTCATCTGTCTCTTTCGCTTTCTCTCCCACTCTTTTTGTCAAATTACTTTAATCATTTTGCTTTACTTTATCATGCATTTTTAATTTGTGAGTATTTTCTGTTAACCTAAAAATAAACAGCCAAAGTGAGAGGCAACAAGAGGTTGAAATCAACAAATGTTTGGGAAGCACTGATTAAGACAGAAAATGAAATAGTATTTTTATTATGAAGCAAAGGCAAGGGGTTTTATTAGAAAGAGAAGGGAAACATTTACATGAACAGAAGGAAGAAATTTTTATTGGTGCTAATAAGCTAAGTTATTCTTTAGTTATACATTGTGGTACTATTTCTGAGGAATGTTCATAACTATCAGTCCTTGTGGTCAGGAGATCTGCTCTCCTGTTAGCTTTATAAACAGATCTTTAGAACACACTGTCATTTGACTCAGTCCAAACATTATTTTGCTCATTTCAAACATTCCAGAGGTTTTAGGAATAAGATGTACAAGGCAGTTCCTCTGTAATGGCTTTTCCAGTTTTATTTTAAAATAGCTGCACTTCCATTTTTAATATTTTGAACTATCTCCATACTGCTTTCCATGGTGGCTTCATCAATCTGCATTCCCACCAACAATGTGTAAGAATATGATTCCACTCATAAGTAGAAATAATGAACAACATAAAATAACAAAACAGAAACAGACTTATGGATAGCAGACTTACAGCTGTCAGAGGGAGGAGGTATTAGGGCTGAGTGAAAAGGTTAAGGGATTAAGCAAAAAAAAAATGTCATTGTTACAGACAACTGTATGATGATTACCAGAGAGAAAGCGGGTTGGGGAATAAGAGGAAGATATGGGGGATAATTGGTGATAGAAGAGTTGACTTGGGATGGTAAACATACAATACAATGTACAGATTACATTAATTATACACCTGCAAACTATATAACTTAATTAACCAATGCCACCTCAATAAATTCAATAAAAATAAAAAAGTGGCTCCACTTAGGCCAGCTTATCACAATTCTTACATGATCATGATGCAATTATCACACCTAACAATTTTAAGAATAATTTCCTGACACCATCTAATATGCTAGTCCATATTAAAATTTTCTCAATTGTATCAGAAATACTTTTTTTACTTTTTCTTTTAAAATTTACTTTAGATCAAACTGTGGAATAACATGTTTGATGTTTTAGCAAAATTGCCTACAGTTGATCTGTATTATAGTAGGAGTCTATGTGATAGAAAACTATGTTTCTACTGCACACAAGTAGATGGAACAATCATGATTGCTTGTAGGTGTAAAGATCTTCAGTGATACGTAAAAACAGGTGTGACTGTTATGTAGCATCTGTTATTTCACAAATGGCTTATTTTACTCAGCTTTGCAGTGATCAATATTTTGTAGAGTTTTAATATCAGGTAACTTAATTTTACTGCTTCAATGCTGAGAATAAAAATATTCAACCATTAAAAAAGGAGCTTTGAATCATCATGAAATGATTTCAATTTGTGAAATTATAATACTTTGAATGATAATAATAATAAAATCTGTATATTCTTAGCACCTTTTCTTTTTATTCTCCACCCTCAATACACACAAACACACATATATACACACACACTTTAAAATCATATGCAAAAGGTTTTGAAGATTTATATTGGTTTGAACTTCTTGACAGATTTTTTTTTAATTGAGTTTTATAAGTGGTGCTCTGGGAATGTAGTTAGCAGGATTCTTCCCACATCTTGCTAGAAATAAGAGTGAAAACATATTATGTGTCCCTTGTGGCCTCATAATTTAGCTTTAAGCTCCCTGAAAAGAGTTATAAAATAGGCATATATGTTTTTCAAAATATTGACACCATCTGAAATGAAGTTCACAGAACTAGTACAAGAAATAGTATTTTTGAAGTCCTCAAACTGAAGTACTACTTTTATCCATAAATTTTTTAAAAAGAAAGAAAAGAACACAAAGCAGTGAACAGGTTTAAGTTGAACATTTAACTACTAAAGCAAAAGTCAAGCTTAAATATTTGCACAACTGGTCATTATTTCTTATACTTCACCTATTCCTGTAAAATATTCTAGGCATAATATTTTTAATCAGAAAATTACAATGAAATAATTTGGTTTTATTTTTTGTGAGTCTGTGTAATCTCCTAACCCTTTGAGAATGAGACATATATTTAGGATTCAGTTAAAGAAGTAGAATACATAAGACAAGATACATATGTATTAATTTTCAGGATATGCAGGCTGCATTATGAGAATACTCAAATTCAAAATCACTTTCAGAGTCTTTTGAAATCAAGAGGCTTTGTCAGATGCATATTCTGTTTTACATTTAATTGAAAATAACACCAAGTAGAATCTAATTATAGCCAAGGTTAACTATTTAGAATAATTTTATTTAAAAAGCCTATAAAAATGGCATAAAGTCAAACATTTGTGAAAGTATCTGATTCACAGCATTTCAGAACCAGAAAGATAGAGATCTTCTCTCACAACCCCTTCCTTCATGAATGAAAAAACTGAGGCCCAGATTGGTTCAGTGACTTATCCTAGGTCACACATTATGTGAGTGATAAAGCCTGGACTAGAACCCATGTCTCCTACCATCTAACTTAGGGCCTTTTATGCTACACTACACATATTTAACACCTAGAGTATTGAATGATACTAGAAACAATTATATATTATATAAATGAATAATTATTAAATAAATTTTGATTTGACTTATTTTTAGTTGTGATGTATTTTAATGTTACACTATTTATCAGGTATGTATAATATTGCTGAATTTTAGTGATATAGATGCATTATTTAATAATGTTATAAAACAAAAGTAGGAGTTGCTTTTTTTTTAAGATGGGGCAGAAGAACCAGCAATAGATTGAGTCTTTCAATCCAAAGTAGATTGTTGTTTGTTTGTTTCTCTTCCCTTTATATAGGTAATTCTGAAGCTGTGAAATGAAACGCTGGTGAAAAAAAATGAAGAGTTAAGAGTTAATTCAGATAGATGTCCAGATGTAACCAAGTACCCGGTTATTCATCACTAAATGTGTCTGGGCAACTGATTGAGCATTTTGCTTTTCATGACTAGACTGGGACCCTTTACAACCTGCTGCTATATAACCAGAAGTTTGCAATCTCTTGACCTAATGAGATGGGAAGTTGGAATTGCTTATAGGGGAGGATATACCATTGTAAATATTAGAACACATTTTAGTCTGTAGCTAAATTGACTTTTAAATATCTTAGCAAAAGATGAAGTGGGGTTTCCCCTTAGTGTGCAAAATGTCAATCAAGCTAACAGAAAATTTTGAACTGTTCAACCAATGCCAACTGTTATGTACTGAACTCACCAGTGTAAAAGAAATGTATTGTTATTGTGATTGAGAATAACCAAAAATGCTTGCTAATATTATTAGTATATTATAGTATTTTAAAATACGCAACCTCAAGCTATGGCTACATACATAGGTCCATCTAAAATATTTCCCAGTCACTCTTTATGCCATACACCATTTCATTTTACTTATAGTATTTTTTTCAAAATTTAATTATTTTATTTTTATTTACTTATTTATTTTTGATTGTCATTTTATTGTACTTGCCCCAATTTTCTCACTTCACCTTCCTCTGCCAAGCCCACTCCCTGCTCCCACTGTTGTCCTTGTCCATGGGTCATTCATACATGGTTTTTGACTTGATACTTCCCCTTCTTTCCCCTGTTAATCCACCTCCCCTCTCCCCTCTTCCCTCTTGTCACTGTCATTCTGTTCCATGTTTCCATGTCTCTGGTTCTATTTTTCTCATTAGTTTATTTTGTTCATTAGATTTCTGTTATAAGTGAGATCATATGATGCTTGTCTTTTTACTGCCTGGTTTATTTCACTTAACACAATGCTCTCCAGTTCCATCCATGCTGTCACAAAAGGTAGGAGTTCCTTCTCTCTTTTTCCTGCTTAGTATTCCATTGTGTAAATGTACAATAGAAATTTGATCCACTCATCTATTGTTAGGCACTTAGGTTGCTTCCAGCACTTGGCTATTGTAAATTGTGCTGCTATGAATATCGGGGTGCTTAGGTTCTTTTGAATTGGTATTTTGGGTTTATTAGGGTATATTCCCACCAGTGGAATCTCTAAGTTAAAAGGCAGTTCCATTTTTAGTTTTCTGAGGAAATTCCGTACTGTTTTCCATAGTGGTTGCACAAGTTTGCAATCCAACCAACAGTGTCCTAGGATTACCTTTTTTCCACAACCTTGCCAGCACTTGTTTGTTGATTTGTTAATGGTGGCCATTCTGACTGGTATGAAGTGATATTTCATTTTGGTTTCAGTTTGCATCTCTTTGATGGTTACTGATGTTGAGCATCTTTTCATATGTCTATGGGTCCCATACAGAGGGCCAACTTCCTTGGAGAAGTGTCTGTTCAGGTCCTTTGCCCATTTTTAATCAGATTGTTTGTTTTCTTGGTGTTTAGTCATATGAGTTATTTATATATTTTGAAGATTAAACCCTTTTCCAATGTATCATTGGCAAATATGATCTCCCATATAGATGGTTCCTTTTTCATTTTAATGATGGTTTCTTTAGCTTTTTAATTTAATGTACTCCAATTTGTTTATTTTTTCCTTTTATTTCCCTTGCCCTAGTAGATATATCATCAAAACTATGGCTTTATGGTCAATTGTTATTTTACAAAGGGAGTACAAGCATACAAATGAGTAAAAAATAGCCTCTTCAATAAATGGTGTTGGGAGAACAGGATTGCTACATTACAAAAAAAATGAAACTCCACCACCAATTCACACCATACACCACAATATAAACTCAAAATGGATGAAAACCTTAAACATAAGCTTGGACATCATAAAAGTTCTGGCAGAGAACAGGAAAATTTTAGGTATTTATAGCAACTCTTGTTATCTGAAATTATCCTACATATTTGTTTAAATGTTATTACCTGTACTTCTTGCTAGAATATAAGCTCTATAAGAGCAAAAGCCTTGTCTATGTGCTCCACATACAGCAGAGTACCTAGCACACAATAAGCAAGCAATAAATATTTGAATACATGGAAGTGCTATTAAAGTTTTCAGTCCTGTGAATCAGCTGGCTTTGGTCTCCAACACAGATATATACCATATGGTTTGCTCCATGATCTTTGCTGTTTAAAAGCCTTCAGTTTACTCTGTTATGTGGATGCTTATGCAAAGACAATTTAGGGACAGGTCTGCTACCACCTATAGAAAAAGCAGCTTCAAATTCCGGGGGCACTGTGCCCACTAAAACAGATTCTCTCAACGTCTGCTATTACTATGATGGAGTGATTTGGATAGCTCTTTTAACTCTGTAAATTTTGAAGCGGTTTTGTTTTTGAAGTATTTTAGGAAAATAGCATGGATCTTGCTGTAAAAAACTTAAGATCTTATATACTGTAGATTTCAGGAGTTAATCTTGTTTAAGTCTCACTAAATTTAACAGTCATCACTCATGAAATATGTAAAACATGAACATAAAATTTTAGTAAATACAAATAAAGAGAAAACATTTGTTTCATTTTAATTCTAAGTACAAGAGGAACAGTTAAATATTTTTAAACAACTACTTACCTTATCTTGAGGGATTGGAGAAAGAAAATGACAGCAATAGCACTAAGACCTGCATTCAAATAGAATAGTCACTTTATTAAGAAGTGTAATGAAATGCCCGGGAGGCCTTGGCTAGGTAGTTTAGGTGATTAGAATGCCACTGCGATATGCCAAGGTTGCAGGCTCAGTCCCTAGTCAGGACACATACAAGAATCAAACAATTAATGCATAGATAAGTGGAACATCAAATTAATGACTTTCCCTTTCTCAAATCAATCAAAAGAAAATAAGAAATGCCCAGGAGAGACCCAGTTTCTTCCAGTTAAGGTTGCCTGCCTTTCACTTTCAAAAGAATATCTGTTTGGAGAAGAAATAATAAAGTCACCCAACATATACAATTGCATATTCAGAACTGTTAGATTTCATCATAGCACACTATAAGAAAGCATCCAGTTCTATCAGAATGCTGTGCATTCTGCACGAAGTATGCTGATAGTATTATGTTATCCTGGACTGTATCCTTGACTTAGTAAGTATTAATTATTTCAATTAAAGTCTCTTAGCTTGAGGCTTTTTTGTCTAACATAAAGTAACATTTTCTGGAAGAACAGATTTGTAAATAGTGAAAGGTTATGAAATTGCTTCTCATGGAATTTTTTCTAAAGAACATTAATTATTAAGTTTGTGAAGTGAGTGAAATATAGACCCATCTGAAAGCAAAGGCCTGTATTATTTGATCAATTATAATTTTTCAGCCTTAGGAGTTCTGTGAATTCATAATTGTAGAATAAATTATGACCTGGAACTTGAAGATAGAAATCTTGAATTTATTTAACTTCATAGAATAAATTTCAAATTGTGCTTTACATGCTTGAAGATCCTCTGATGACTGGTATAAGAGCAGCCTTTAATTTCATTGATTATAATAAATGGATAACTTAGTAGCTTTCTATTAAAATCATAAGGAATTATCATTTTATTTAATCATAATCAGCAAAAAATAACCTTATGTATGACAATTGTTTGTTCTCTTAGAAAATTATTATAGTACATTTGAAGTTGAAAGAAAAATTTCTGCAATATTCATTCATGCTAAGGATAACTTTTGAATTACAATTTTCCCCCAAAATGTTATAAATCTATGCCACATTAACATAGTCTTCCCAGGACTACTCTGAGCATTTGTGATTAATTTATTTTTGATTGAGTCATCTGCTAAAACCTCAGTGGCTAAATAAACAGAGGGATGATTTTTGAGTTCATAATTTCTGAACATTAAAAGCTGACAAAGTTAAATATCTACATATACTATTATTTATTCAATTATTAAATTATTATAAAAATTAGACAAGAATGATCTCAGTTGACTGTATATTCTATGATTTTTCAAAACATTCTGTGTCAGATTAATTCTCTTCAGGATTAGAGAAAATAATTTGTGGCATCACTATGAGGAGCTAGTAGAATTTTCAAAAATCAAATGTAAACTATGTCTTTTTGTGGGTTAATCTATACCCCCAAAATTTTGTAAAAAGCTGAAGGGATTAAGCAAAGAAAAAAACTCGTAGACACAGACAAGGGTGGTGATCACCAGAGGGAAAGTGGAGTAGGGGAAAGACAAGAAGGTAAATGGGGGATAAATGGTGATGGAAGGAGACTTGACTTGGGGTGGTAAACACACAATACAATATACAGATGATGTGTTGTATTACAGAAGTGTACAAATATCAGGTAGAAATGCTGGCATTTTGTTCTTAGTCTCATCAACGTCATGTTTGATCAGGTCTTGGAAAGAAAGAATAAGAAACTCTTTGAGGACAGAAAATGTGTTTGAAACATGACCAATCTTCCTTCAGTGTCAAAAGGTGGAAAAGGTAATGGTAAACATGAATTATAAATGGTTAGTTTTAAAAGATACAAGAAAATGTCCACATTTTCAATTAAGTTACAGACTTCTATCACCTCGAAGCACAATTTGGACAAAACCACAGCTCTTACTTCCTTCTTAAATAAAATATTTTATCTTCGCATCTTAAATCTCTTAAAGTCTCTTCTTTTTCTTGTTTTAATAAGCCAATTACATTGCAACCAGCATTTGGCTAAGAAATATGGGTGTTATATGGAAGTATGTATGTCTCCTTCATTCAAACACTTGTCTTTAGTGCATGTTTTTTACACATCTGCTTCTGGGGCATTAGACAAAACCCATTAAACATTTCCCTTTTCCTCCCCAACAACTTCCCCTCATCTGCCAAGTCCTCTTCTCTTTCCCTTTATCCAACTACATTCTAGACTCATTCTATATTATTTTATTGAAATGTTGGTAAGATCACCAGCCATCTCCTTTTAGACAAATCACATAGTATGTGAGTTCTATTCCTTTCCAAAATACTCTCCTTTGATATTTTCCTTTTCCCTATTTTTTCCATTTTATTCACTGCCTTTCTCCTTATTTTTTTCTTTCTCTAATTTAATATTTACTCTCTATTTGCTTAACAGTTGATTCTTAAAACTAATCCCCAACTATAACTTTATGGGGGAGTCCAAATTATGTTTTTTTCCCTTACTGCTATTATGTTTTTGCCTTTTACTCTAAATGGATAACAATGTATATGCTGTTTCATAATCTAAATTTAATATGTGTAAAACTAATATGAAGTGCAAAACTGATTTCCCTTTCTTGTTTCTTGTAGTTTCAAAAAATGAATTTGGTAGAAAGTATTCTATAGACTACAAGGATGGCCACATATTTTTACGACTTGGTTGGTAAATGGACATCGAAAACTAGGTATCCTTTAGATATTCCTTTAGAATTCACATCCTTCCAAGTGAATCATCACATTATCATTGAAAAGGTATAGCATACTTAAACTTATTCCCATGCAAAACCTTTAAAAGAACACTATAAGAAGTCAAAATAGGCCCTGGCTGGTGTAGCTCAGTGGATTGAGCTCGGGCCTGTGAACAAGAGTATTGTGGTTCGATTCCCAGTCAGGGCACATGCTTGGGTTGCAGGCCAGTTCCCAGCAGGGGACGCACCAGAGGCAACATACACTGATGTTTCTCTCCCTCTCTCCTTCCCTTCTCCTCTAAAGATAAATAAATAAAATCTTAAAAAAACATTAAGAAGAAAAAAGAAGTCAAAATAGATTGTATTTGTTTTGAGTTTTTTTTTGTTTGTTTGTTTTTGGTTTGATTGTCCATAGTTGTGAGTTTGTTGTCATTTTACTGTTCATGTTTTTGATCATCTTTTTTTTCCTAGATAAGTCCCTTTAACAAAAACAAACTAAGCAAACAGGTAGAAGAGGAACAGAATCACAGAAATAGAGATCACATGGAGGGTTGTGAGCAGGAAGTGGGTGAAGGGGGAATGAGGGAAAAGATACAGGGAATAAGAAGCATAGATGGTAGGTGCAAAATAGGCAGGGAGAGATTAAGAATAGTATAAGGAATGGAGAAGCCAAAGAACCTATATGTACAACCCATGGGCATAAACTAAGGGGGAGAATGCTGGTGGGAGGCAGGGTGCAGGATGGAGGGGTATAAAGGGGAGAAAAATGGGACAACTGTAATATCACTATCAATAAAATTTATTTTAAAAATGAAGTCAAAACAGCAAATGTGTACTAAAGAAATCTTAAATTCCATCATAGTCATTTTAAAATTTAGAGATAAATAGGAAGAGCTCTAAATAGATGTGAAATGAAGAAATTCCCAAACCTAGCCTGAGGACATGTTAGAAGAGTCCAGAACAGCTTTTGCTCTTTTTAATTCATGCCAGCCTTTCTCTACCAAGGTGTTTTCCACTGTACCATGATTATTAATAATAACATTTAAGTATTTCTGTGATACTGATACCGATAAATTTTAAACTGATAGTTTAAAATTTATTTCTGAACACACACTGGAGATCTTGTTTTGGTTCAAATGTTTTCAAATGTTCACACTGTATTTGATATGTGCTTTATGACACATGACATATATTGACATATAAGCATAGATTCATAAGCATTGATTAAATATAATACTCCAGGTGTAAGTATTGCTTAATTAAAATTTCATATTAATTGAGGTTATTCTGCAATATTTCGGGTAACATTGTACTATTGAGAACTATATGAAAACTAATATTTGTCCCCCTTTTTGCTTTAGCAAATGTAATTACTGTTATTGATGCCTGAAGATTTTACAGTGCTTTTGAGGGACCATGAATAAGTTTGTAACTTATGGCACAGTAGGAAATGAGACTGGCTTAAATGTGTGCTGATTCTAAACTTATTTCAGTGTTGCTTTAATTTGTGATTTTTTCTTCATTCTTAAGACAGCTGATTGATTTCAGGTTAATCAATGTTTTTCTGTACACAGTACACAGAATTATTATATATATTTTGTATATATACTCATATAAATATGTGCATATATTCTTATGACATTTTATATTGTTACATTATCATGGTTTCTATGAGAATCATATAAATTCTCATTAAAATTTAATTATTTTACTATCCCAAAAGTGATTTCTTCTTTATTTTATTAAAACACACTTTTCTGTTGAGTCAATCCTGCTCAAGCAGTTTGTGGTGTGTGAGCCAAAGATAGTCCCTGCTCTCTAGTACTTGCATCTCTTCACTTCCATGATGCCTGAGGAAGTACACCATGGAGAGGAGGAGGTAGAGACTTTTGCTTTCTAGGCAGAAATTGCCCAACTCGTGTCTCTCATCATCAATACCTTCTACTCTAACAAGGAAATATTCCTTTGGGAGTTCATCAGTAATGCTTCTGAAGGTTTGGTCAAGATACACTATGAGAGTCTTAGTGACCCTTCCAAGTTGTACGGTAGTAAAGAAATGAAAATTGATATCATCCCTAATCCCCAGGAACACACATGGACTCTGGCAGACACAGGCATCGGCATGACCAAAGGTGATCTCGTAAATAACCTGGGAACCATTGCCAAGTCTAGTACAAAAGCGTTTATGGAGGCTTTTCAGGCTGATGCAGACATCTCCATGATTGGGCAATTTGGTGTTTGCTTTTATTCTGCCTACCTGGTGGCAGAAGAAGTAGTAGTGATCACAAAGTACAATGATGATGAGCAGTATGTCTAGGAGTCTTCTTCTGGGGGTTCCTTCACTGTGAGAGCTGACCATTGGCTGGGGCACCAAAATAATCCTTCACCTTAAAGAAGACCAGATAGAGTGCTTAGAGGAGAGGGAGGTCAAAGAAGTGGGGAATAATCATTCACAGTTCATAGGTTATCCCATCACTCTTTATTTGGGGAACGAACTAGAGAAAGAAATCAGTGATGATGAAGCAGAGGAAGAGAAAGAAAAAAAGAAGATAAAGATGATGAAGAGAAACCCAAGATTGAAAATGTGGGCTCAGATGAGGAGGATGATAGTGCTAAGGATAAGAAAAAGAAAACAAAGAAGATTAAAGCAAAATATATTGATCATGAAGAACTGAACAAAACCAAGCCCATTTGGATCAGAAATCCTGATGGCATCACCGAGGAGGAATATGGAGACTTCTATAAGAGCCTTAGCAATGACTGAGAAAATCACTCGACAGTCAAACACTTCTGTATAGAAGTTCAGTTGGAATTCAGGGCATTGCTATTCATTCACCATGGGGCTCCTTTTGACCTCTTTGAGAACAACAAGAACAACATCAAACTGTATGTCTACCATGTGATCATCATGGACAGCTGGGATGAATTGATACAGAGTACCTCAACTCCATCCTCAGTGTGGTTGACTAAGGACCTGACCCTGAACATCTCCCAGGAGATTCTCCAACAGGGCAAAATCTTGAAGGTCATTTGTAAAAACATTGTCAAGTGCTTTGAGATCTTCTCTGAGCTATTGGAAGGCAAGGAGAACTATAAAAATTGTATGAGGCATTCTCTGAAAACCTAAAGCTTCAAATTTATGAGGACTCAACCAATCAGTGATAGTTTTCTGAACGTCTGCATTATCACACCTCCCAGTTTGGGGATGAAATTACTTCTCTTTTGGAATAGGTCTCTTGCATGAAGGAGACCCAGAAGTCCATCTATTACATCACTGGTGAGGGCAACAAGCCAGTTGCCAACTCTGCTTTTGTGGATCAAGTACAGAAGCGGGCTTTGAGGTAGTAGTATATATGATGGAGCCTATTGATGAGTATTGTGTACAGCAGCTCAAGAAGTTTGATGGGAAGAGCTTGGTCTCAGTTACAAGGAGGGCTTGGAGCTACCTGAAGATGAAGATGAGAAGAAAATGGAAGAGAGACCAAGTTTGAGAATCTCTGCAAACTCATGAAAGAGATCTTGGATAAGAAGGTTGAGAAAGTGATAATCTCCAATAGGCTCATGTCTTCACCCTACTGTATTGTTACTAGCACTTATGGCTGGACTAATATGGAGTGTATCATGAAAGCCCGGGCACTCTGTGATAACTCTACAATGGGTTACATGATGGCCAAAAAGCACCTGGATATCAACGCTGACCACCTCATTGTGGAGACTCTGTGGAAGAAGGCAGAGGCAAACAAGAATAACAAAGCTGTCAAGGACCTTGTGGTGTTGCTATTTGAAACTGTGCTGCTTTCTTCTGGCTTCTCGCATGAGGATCCCCAGACATACTCCAACCACATCTATTGCATGATCAAGCTAGGTCTAGGGATCGATGAAGATGAAGTGATAACAAAAGAACCCAAATGCTGTTGTTCCTGATAAGATCCCCCTCCTTGAGGGTGATAAGGATGCCTCTCACCTGGAAGAACTAGATTAGGATTCTCTACCTGCAGACCTTGTGTCCTCTGTATAGTGTCTTCATGTCTTCCCCAGCAACCCTGAGTGATCCTAGCCCACCTGATTTCCTTGGCTGTTTAGTGAGTTTTTTCTCCTGTTATTGCCTAAGGCAGGTTATGAGGGCCTCAAGCATTCCCTTCTTATTTGACATTGGGTTTGGATGTTGTTGTGTATTTTTATTTTGTTCTGAAATTAAAGTATGCAAAATTTAAAAAAATATCATTCTTTTCAAGCTTGAATACTTAAATTCACAGATATTCTTTTTATATTCATACAACCATGAGAATTTCATTATGAGAAATTGGTGGAGTTAGAGAGGCATGCACATCAGAGCATTTAATTAGTTACCTAGTTATGTTTTTTTGTTTCTCTTACTAATTTATCTTATCCAAAGTTTTAAGAGGTTTTACACTCTCTTTTTTACTGAATTACAGAATATTTCTCATTGTAAAATTTCATTACAAAGATCTGGCCTTTTGGTGAAACATGTAATGTAATATTACTTACTTATATAACTTATATAATTTATGCCTGTCTAGCATATCATATCTCTAAACTTATTACCAGTCCTGGGCATTTTCTATCAGGTTCAGTTAACTTTAAAAGGATGCATATTTTAACAGAAAAGATTATTTTGCTTTTAAGGCATTTTAGTTAATATATTGGAGATGTATATATATATATATATAATGTAGTACTTTTATGACTATTACTTGGCTCTTCTTAATTAATGAAATTAAACCTCTGAAAATAAATACTTGTTTAATTTCTGTTTATATTTCTCATGAAATCATACATATAAAAATGATGGCACAATTGACTAATTTTTAATGAAATATATTATTTTCAGTAACAATAATGGGATTCTACCATGGCAGAGATTATGAATAATACAATGTTTATGAGATGATTATCATATTGAACAATGGCAAAAACAATTCCAACTGATTTGTTATCATCTAGTAGGATGAAGTATAATTTACTGCGAAACCTTTAAATATTATTCTTTGGATACTTGATAAATAAAAGTTGAAAACAATTTTTATATTTTATTATTAAAAAATGAAAATATTTGGATATTGACTGAAGGCTAAGAAGAAAATAAAACCATTTTGTCCCCCTTTACCATTTTTTCTGTCACTTATTTCCAGTTATCCTAGAAAAAAAGAATTTGTGTGTTGTTCTGTAGAACTTTATGGGATAGAAGTGGTCTGGCTAATGTCACTCTATCTCTCCCTCAGTATATTTAAGGTTTCTGGAGACCAGAGGCATATTTAATGTATTACTATAGTTAAGAGAATGATTTTAAGACACCTTTTTTGGTAGACAGAACTGATAGAAATTACAAGTGAAAGCTGAGAAATAAGAAGAGAGAATAAATTAAATTTGTAGCTTGAGTGACTAGAATAATATTGCCAATAAATGAGATGGAAAATATAGGGAGGTTCATATTTTTAGTAAAAGTTTATTTCCAAATTCTTAAAAGTAACTAAAAACATTGTAAAATATTACCAACAATTGTTTATGGTAGTTCTCAAAAATTTCCAAATTAGACACAATGGTTGTTTCATGTTGTTTCTTGTTCTCAAACTATTATATTCTTGTTCTCTCAACACACACACACATTTTTCTCATCGAAAATGTCACCATCCTGACTTTTGCAATATCTTGTGATCTCAGAAACAAGTACAGTTGGATGTTTGGTGTGGGAAGAAAGTACAATCACAATCCTAAAATAGAAAAACAAGATAGAGAACAGAGATGTTTATCCATTCTATTCCCTGTTAGGAACCACTAAACAGAAAAACCAAAGGATCTCTATGTTCATCACTAGAACTCCCTACTGAGTATTTTTTCAATGTCAATATAAAGGATGAGAGTGACATGTTTCACTGTGTAAGATGTTATTTTCACAAGGCGTGCAGCAGAGATTCTCAGCAAATTTGCATCTGGTCTACCTTGGCCAACATTTTAGCATACTGAATACAGTGCATGCTAAGTGATAAATAATCTGCTATGGAAATATTTGGTGGGGCTTTGCAATGAAACAAATGACTCCTTGAAAAATAGCCTATGTAAATCAAAGATATTCACTCTAAAATTCTTTAATAAGTTGTTTGGAGACTTGTCATGTTTCCTTCATAGTACGTTTGATGATACATTGTCACCTCTTAATAAAACAAACTAAAAGTTTTTCTTTCAGTCATCTAGTGAAAGTAACTTTTTGTTTGCAACTTTCAGCATTTGTTCCATGTCTCCTGACTATAACATACTATCTGTTGGATACTCATTAGTTGATACATGAGAGTTTTTGATATATTTAATATACTAAACATAATGAACTCATTAATTTTGTTATAAACCTGTTTCTGCCCTCTGGAGAATATTGTTGATTAAAACAAAAGTATAAATAAAGCTATCTGTGTAAATGCAGATAGCTTCACTTTGAAGAAAAAAGTTTAAAATGTTGTACAAAATATGTTCGACTTATAAAAATGCTTAAAACTTGTTTTAGTTTTCCATATTCCTATAAGATAAAAACTTTTTACTTTTTAGTACTACTGAATTAGATCACAAATTTTGCCCTAATGGTTTGCAAGTTAAAGAAACATATAATCTTTATTTCTTTCTTAAAACACTGATTTGAAGCTCTCTGCCCTCTAACAGGGGGAGATTAAGTAGAAATAAAGTGTATACAATGAATATGAATATAAAGTGTATACAATAAATTTTAGAAAAAAGTATGATGGTTGTATATTGATAAATAATAAAAAATTATTCTCTTTGCTTTTTTATCACTTATTTTATATAACATTCTTACCTGTTTGCCAAATTTAGTATTGGTTGTTTCTTATTAATAAGTATATTTAAGTTTATTTAATTGGTTGTTATATATTATTTGAACTCTTAACTACTTTTCCTTTTCTTTTTCTTTTTTCTTACCAGAAAGAATGGCATTATGAATCTAATCTAAATTTCCTTTTCTCAATTTTAAATTTGGGTTGCTTAAACCTGAAGCAATCATGGGAAACCTGAGGAAAGCAGTGCACTCGTTCCTGTAAGGATGTTATTATTTATTGTTATTATTTATTATTTTTTAAAGATAACTTTATGGTAGCTTACTCAAAAATGTTAACAAGGATTTTATATACCCATTCAGCTACACTTTCCTCAATCTACATAAATGACTTTTGTTCCAATAGGCTAATATTATGGGTGTTTCCTATTCAAAGACAACAAATGGAACATCTATTTCAGGAAAATCTAATAAATGACACATAGATCCGGGGATGGGATAGAAGGTGGAAGTTGGGATGGCTGGGGTGGGGGGTGTGGTATGGGGAAAATGGAGACAGCTGTGCTTGAACAACAACAAAATTAGAAGAAAGAGAGAGAGAGAGAGAGAGGGAAAGAAAAGGAAGGAAGGAAGGAAGGAAGGAAGGAAGGAAGGAAGGAAGGAAGGAAGGAAGGAAGGAAGGAAGGAAATAAAAGGGGAAAAAGTCATTTGAACTCTGATTAAACGCAGCCATTCATGTATTCAAATAAGTAATATGGTAATACCTGCCATTAAAAAATAATACCAATGCCAATGATTGCCTTTCCATGGTTAAAACACAGAAATGAAAAGGTTCTTTCATTTTTCTTCCTGCATGAACTTAACAGCCAAGAAAATAAAATGTCTTTATGTTTCTGATTTTATAAAGAATATTTGAGGTTGGAAAAGAATGGATCAGAAGTCAAGTAGTAGAGGTTGAGGGTTGTAGCTAGAAAGATTAAAACAATGCCATCTTTGAAAGTCTTGATACAATGACCCAGTGGCTAAAATCAATACAATGTAAACATAAAGGGGATAAGGAAATAATTAGATTGAAGTACTGAGCAGTTCTAAACATTATCTAATCGAGGCATATCTTCTTTTAATTTGGTAAAATGTGAGGTTGGTTTCTTCCAAACCTACTCTTTGAGAAATGGGCTATTGAAAAAAGATCCAGAGCTCTGTACACTCTGACCTACACAGTGGATAAGCCTTGAATTGCCTTGCTTCTGCACAATCTCCTCTATAATGCATGCCAAAGAGCTCACTCAAAAAAAATTTACAGAGTAGTGTAGGTGTAAAGTATATCAACATCAGATCCTCTTCAGTATGCACCATTGTAGATCATCTTGGATGTCATTGTACATTATAGTAATGGTAGTCTCATGGATGTGTGATTCCAAGAGAACTAGAACAGAAAGGAAAAGGAAATGGTAGACGGTGATAAAGAAAAGAGAAGTCAGGTATAAGAAAATGAAAGGACAAATATTATATGTGCCTGTGTCAACTCTGTATTTGGCCATTGGTCTATATACCAAAACACAGGACTACTTTAAAAGGTACCAAATTATTCTGGTATGAAATTAAGGAATTCATATAAACTTTTGTCCATCTATTAAGAGAAACAGGGACCATTCATTTCTTCTAATAATATTTGTTGTCATAGGCCAAAGAAAAACTCAGTAGATTTAAAGTATACTCAGACTCTTAAATTATCATTTTGTTTATCTACTAAGATTGTAACATTATATTTTCATTAAAATTTTGTAGCAAAGGACAAATTATTGGCACTGTCCTAACAGAACTTGTGATTTGGGGGCATGTATTTTATGAGACTTCTGCAGGCTTAATAACAATTCATATCAGCTTTAGGAGCAAGACCTAAATTACTCCTTTTTGTAAAAGGACTATATGTATTTTACTAAACATGTGAATATTGGAAATTATATTCAATTATAATACAACCAAGTTTTATTATAAAATTAATATATCAATAATTGCTCATGAATAATATTCAATAGCAATTTATTAAGTTGAATTGAAACCAGGGAACTAAAGTAAATATTCTTTCAGGATCTTTACCAGCACCATTACTTTATTTTATAATTCACGATATGTGTATTTAGATTTTATAAAGTTCCTCAGTAGTTCAGTATTTGTTTTAAGGTCTCTTTAATAATATTTATAGATATCTGACCAATAGAGGTATACTTAAAGTAGTTTTCTACCCTAAAGTTCTAAGATATTCAAATTAAAAATTTCACAGTTGGACATAGTTTTTATGTGTTTTGTTATGTGCAATTTTATTCTCTATTCCTGCACTATTTTAGAGAAATATGAAAAGATTCAGATGTTTTCACTATTTCCTTTTAAAAATGTGAATTTGTACTGCATATTCTGTTAGGTTCTCATTCTGTAGTTTAAGGATAAATATATTATTTCTGGCTTTGCAAATGACAATTGAAGGTGCAGTATATTATTGTGAGCATGAAGTCTTGTAGAATTATTTGAGATGATCACCATGTAACTTAAAAGGGAAAAATTAATGCCAGAAGTACATTATTATTATTATTATTATTATTTAGTCCAGAAAAAACCCAAGATTTAAAATTACTATCTGAGCTTAGTTAGGCATAAATAGGTAGGTCTTAAAATAAAATCAGGACTTAAGTTCTTGACAAATTTAAAATACATGAATTGGGGTATAGTTACCAGAAAATACTTTTTTACCTTTGAAGGCAGAAAGAAGGTAAGCTCCAATGTTTACCGAGGGCTTATTATGACAAAGGCACAATTTTCAGGACTTTAAACATATCATTTATTTTTCACAATAATCAGGTGATAGAAATCATCCTCATTGGACATATGAGGCAACTAATGCTGTGAGAGGTTAAGTAAATGGTCCAAAAAATTACTGAGGTCATATAGCCTTGACATTGGCCACATGCAAAGTGCTACAGATAAAATGACAAAGCAATCAAAGCTGAGAGGAAATAACTTGCTTCTATTTAGCTGGTCCCTTATTCAATAATTTCTATTCATATCAATCACAAATTCATTATAATATAAATTATTTAAATCATATATTATTTTACCTTACTTTTTTAATATCCCAGGAAAATAATACAACATACTTTTTAAAGTATTTACTGCTTACTTCTTATCGTTTGATTAAAATTAGTGTGTGTGTCTCCTTGCTCCATGTTGCTTACAATATGTTAGCTTTGACTAATGAGAAAGTAATTTACGCTAGATGTCTAAAGTATTAATTTTCTATCTTTGGTAAAATGATAAAGTAAAAATAATGTCATGATTTCTTCATTATCTTAAAATACATTGTATATTAACAAAATATTAAGAGAAATCATTTTAATATGCTATTAAATTATTATAATATTTTAAGTTTACATAATTCCAAACATTTTCAGTCAGAGTGTTATAGTTTGGATTCAGAAGATATGGTGTATGTGCATGTGTGTATGTATAATAGTATAGATATGATTATTGAAATCACAATTATCTAGTTTTACTACAGTGGGTCTCTGTGATGATTCATAATAAGGAATGAATCAATCAAATCACAAGTGTAATTGCCCTGTAAAGAGTTAATATTTTAGCTCTGGCTGGTGTAGCTCAGTGGATTGAGCTCGGGCCGCCAACCACACAATCGCAGTTCGATTCCCAGTCAGGGCACATGCCTGGGTTGCAGGCCAGTTGCCAGCAGGGGATTCACGAGAGGCAACCATACATTGATATTTCTCTCCTTCTCTCCTTCCCTTCCTCTCTAAAGATAAAATCTTTAAAAATATATAAATAAATAAAATGTCTTAAAAAGAGTTAATATTTTAAATTCAAAAACCAATAGAATGAGATGATAAAATAAAGACATTTAGGTAAAGACTTCATAGAACTCCAGTTGTTGTAATGTCATATGTTCCATCTCCCCAATTCCAGAAAGAATATTCCTTCAACCTTGTGCATACAAAATTGTTCAGCACATATTGTACCTGTACAGGAAATTTTCTCCCCTGTAAACAATAACCACTACATATAGTCTAGTCACTGCTTAATATTAATTAAATAACTATTACTGAACATATTATAGAATACACATAAGACATTCATGCACAGGTGATAACCCTTGATTTTAAGCAGGAAATCTTGAATATGCTTGTATTTCTTATCTATTTTATTAAAATAAATGTTAATTTTATTAGACATGTTAAAAACTTACACTTTGAAAAGACACTTAATGTATATAATTTGGATAAATCTCATATCACCATCAGGAGAAATTAACTTGGAATGTGCAAAACATAACCACACTCTTGCATTAATCTGCAAACCTGGCCTAAAATTCCTACTGGTAGAATCTACCAAAGTACTATCATGAGAAATGTACCTTCTAAATGACTCCCAGCATAGGAAAGCAGTGAAC
The DNA here is from genome assembly GCF_014824575.4 of Sturnira hondurensis. NCBI lineage: Eukaryota > Metazoa > Chordata > Mammalia > Chiroptera > Phyllostomidae > Sturnira > Sturnira hondurensis. The sequence continues at coordinate 146,256 of NW_028098109.1, forward strand.
ACATAAGATTTAATCATCAACACAAATCATTTTCTAGCCACAACAGGGTCCAGAAAATATAAGACAGAAATGAGGAGAATGTCAGGTAATAGGAAAGTTTCTAGCACAGATATTAAGAAAGTATGAACCAGCATAAAGTCACTCTGGATTGTGAGAAATTAAGAAGAGTTATTTTAAAATGATGAACATGTGCCATTGCCAAAACCCACTGTATCTCTTTCAAAATCTTGCCTGAAGCTGATGTGATGGCAACATACTTCTCATTTTTGGATTTTAAAAGCAATTTCTAATTTTCTTCCATGGTACTGGATACTTAAAAGTAAGTATTCTCATTCTGTTTTCAGTTGTCTTAAATGATATCTAGAAAAAGTGAATATTTTTAAAATATAAAGAATAGACCATTACAGCAATATACTGTGGTTTCAGAATATTTGCATAGATTAAAAGTTTAAAATACCGGCTCTGAAATAAGTGAAACCTGAGTATGGACTTTTCTGCCACTTACTGGCTATACTGTCTTAAGAAAGTTACTAAAAAAAAAAGAAAGAAAGTTACTTGACCTCTCTGAACTTGTCTCCTCATCTACATAAAGGATATAAATCAACACTGACCTCATGAGGTTGTATGAAGTCAAATGAGATAGATACATATTTTGGTAAGCTGAGTGCCTGACTCATAATAAGCATACAATACAAAGTATTCTTTGGATAGAAAATATACTGAGGTTTATTATGAGGAGAAATGATGATAGTCATAATGAAGGAAAAGCAATTGTTTCGTATAGACAATTTAGTGTATTTAAGCAATACAGGCAGGAGCAAAAGTAGATTTATAGTTGATATGGAAAATAACACAATAATTAATTAATATATAAGAATAAACTTTGTGTTTCACATACCCACAACTGTAAACCTATTTTTGACCCACCATGTATAATAGGTACCTGACTTTTGTTTTTCTTATTTTCAGTATGCCCTTAATTGGCCTATTGGTTTGGCAATGTGATATTTCCGTGAGCCCAGCTGCAGCCATAGTAACTGACATTTTCAATACCTCCGATGGTGGACGCTTCAAATTCCCAGACGGGGTACAAAACTGGCCAGCACTTCCAATCGTCATAATAATAATCCTGACAATAAGTGGCAACATTCTCGTTATCTTGGCAGTAAGCTTGGAAAAGAAACTGCACAATGCCACCAATTACTTCTTAATGTCCCTAGCCATCGCAGATATGCTAGTGGGACTACTTGTCATGCCACTGTCTCTGCTTGCAATCCTTTATGGTAAGTACAGTTTTATTAGTTTTTCAATATTAAATTACATCACAAATTTGTGTCAGGTATTTCGGTAAGCACTCATAATTATTTTGCTGGTATCATCTGGAAAATGAAGAATAAAGAAAATTATGTGGCAGAAGAAGTTGGATGTGTGTATAGTACTTATTAAATAAATCAATAACAGACTTCAAAAGGTAAAACAGGCATTTCATAATATATTAAGATCATACATAGATACTCTATTGCTCAGTGTCATCTGTAAACAGTGATGGCTGCCTTACAATGGGGCAGTGACAGAAACATACTCCTACCCCTATATTCTGAGCAGTGTACATACCTAGTACTGTCTCATACAAAAAAAGGTGAAAGGGCTCATCATATTAATAAATATATTTAGTAGCCTTTTTAAATGTTAGCAGAGTGATTATCACATAATAAATTATCAATAACAGCTATACTTCATGGGATACACAATTTATGTTTTTATAAGGACACAGGGGATAACAAATTAATTAGTAACATAAATGCAAGGTCACATTTATCACAATAAAAATTCAGGCAATGAAAGTTTTGATATATTAATTTTAGAGAGGTTTTAATTTTTCCTTTGATTTTCTGCCACCTCTATATCATATTTGTTTTAACTTAAATTTTGTTTCTAGCTAATATGTATAAAGATCAAAGTCACTTATATAAAACTACAAAGGATCTTTATTAGAAAATTTGAGACCTCAGTTTGAATTTGATTGCTGATATGCTCATCTCACAAAGGAGTGAAATAGACTCCCTAGAGTGTATGATGGAATTGGACTAGACAGGAATGATACTAAAAGTGTACTTCGTTCTCAAATCCCCCCCAAAAAAATCTTTCTTGGAACATAAAAAGTATTTCTTCTCTTCTAAATATATAGTGATAATAGATTATGTTAAAGACATTTTCTACATAGTATTCTCAGAATATCTGTTTTTGTCTTTATTTTTTAATGACTCATTAATATCAAAGGGGAAGTATTTTACCAGCTCAGCTCTGAGAATTGTACTACTCTATGGCTCAAAACTTATGTAAGATTACTGAAAATAATATGCATTAGAAGGTATGCTTTGTCTTTTACTGTTTCATTTTGCCAGTTTGTCCCTTAAAAATATATGGGTGATCAAAAATAGTATCATTCTAAATCCAAATCTGGTAACACAACCATCCCCACACCCAATAGGAAAGAACAACAGAAATCAAATAAAATTACACAATACCACCATCAAATTTGGAAAACTGAAACTGGAAAAGACACTGGCATTAGGGCTTCCTGTCACTACCAAACCCAATAAGCAATGACAGGGATTAAATCTTTATGGGTGCTTTATTCAAATGGCTCATGATCTGAGAAGGCAGTGGGTTCACATCCAAAAGAACTGTCTTCCCTTTTTCTTTCGGGGATAGTCTTTTAATAACAGGGAATAAACAAGGCGCAGTAAGGGGTTTTGAAATTCATGGAGAATTAGGTGAAAGAAAACTGCAGCATTCTTGTCCTGAGCAGTTAGCTATTCCCAGAGATGGGTGGTCATCTGTCTCTCCCTGGAATACAATGGCCCGGATGCCTCCACTTGTCCCTAGGTGGTAATCTTTAGCAGTGCCCCAGAAGGTCAGCTATTTTCCCAGGAGCCAGGGTGGGCCTTATCTATCTGTAGTTTCTGAAATAAAAACTTTAATATATACATTACTTGCTAGGCTTATAAATATTTACCTTAAACTAAAATTGTCCAATTCTTAAATCCTCTATCAAATCAACCATATTCCTAAATATTTGCAAATCAGAAAAATAAAAAGATCACAACGGGCTATCTATTAGGCTACCACCACATGCTGTTGTGTGGAGGAAGGACAATCCACGAAACACTGCGTGAAAGAGAAGAAAAGCTAGCAGGAAGCTTAAGATAGGTCTAAAATCATTGCAAAAAATGAAAGTTTACCCTGTTGGGGCTACAAAAATATTCCCCCTCACTTTTCAACTTCTATGTGGGCTAATAATCAAATTAATAGAGACAGATTAACAGAATAAAAATTTTAATATTCAATTCCAGGGAATTCACATAAGCATGAAAATTCCAAAGACAGGGAGGCAAAATTGGATATATATGTTATGTGGACAAAGGAGAAAAGGGAGGCAATGGGATCTTAGATTTCAGAAGTGAAAATGGGCCATTTACAGGTAGTTGAGGAAAAACAGAACACACTCAGAGGAAAAATTCTTCCTTCGATGGGACTCAATTCAATGGGACCTTCGATGGGTAATCTAGTTACCAGACTCCTGCTTGGAGCCCTCCCATCCATGTACTCAATTAAAATTAGGCTAAGGCAAACATTCTAAGATTTCCTTTCTGAAAAGGGTCTTTGCATCTGAATCTCTTAGTCAGGAAGGGGATGGTGGGAGGAGAGGCAAAGTTCTTTCTAAGTCATCTGTTTCTTAATAACCAAAAGGTACAGCTTGTGGGGGGAGGGGCAGGCAGTGGCAGAAACTTCAGTTCCCTTCAACCAAAGTTTGAAATTTCTCAAGTTTTTCTGGAAGGTCAACCTTTAAGGAAGTTACTTAAAATTGTGTGTATGACTCAAGGACATAGTCTTGGAAAAGGAACTCTTTGGAGATACAAAATGGCAAAAGAGGAAAGAGAGAGTTGAATATTTTTTAAAACACACAGCAAAGGAAAAAAGAAGCAAGAGGGAAAAGTATCACCTTACAGGACCAAACAAAAATATGTCAATATGTAAGGTCATCAATCCGACCCACTACAGCTGTTACAGAAAACAACTCAGCCACTTTCGGGTATACGGAGTGGAACTTTATTTTACGCACATGCAGACCCAGAGGAGTCAGTCTCCAAATTCTGGGCCCCAATCAGTGGGCAACAATTGCTTATATAGGATGAGGGGTGGTCTGCCACTGGGACGGTTACTTCTGGCGCGAAAGCAAGAAAGCAGAACTGCTGATAGGAGTTAATACAAATTTCTTTGTTCTTACTTCCCAGTTAGTTACTTGCTCTCTCTGATCCTGACTCAGCTGGGAGCCCCCTCCTGGGCAGACTATTAGCCATTACATTCATCCTATTGATTCAGCAGCTAGCCCCCCTCCTGGGCAGGCCACTATATTCCCCTTTTGATGTTTAACAGTGCTGTTGATTTCTCTAGCATCAATTTATGCTCATTCTTGTATATCAGGGGGCTGTTGTAATGTCTGATAATGGTATCATTGGAGGGACAGGATCCTGGCAGTTGCCCTTCGGGTAACTGTTGCTTCTAAGTTCTGGATTATGATCCACAGGATACAGGGGCCGAAGCTTAAATCTAAGATAATAATTAGGGGTCCTAGAAAGGGAAGTAGCCACTGGAGCCAGGCTTGAGGATTTATTCCTCAATTTCTCTAATTCTAACTTTCTGTTTCTTTGGTGTAGTGGTTTATATTCTCTTTGATTTTTAAAACTTTCTTAGCTATGACCCCTGACTGATTTACATAGGAGCAACATTCCTCTCCTAGGAATGTACAGGTTCCCCCTTTCCCTGGATTCAGAGCATTAATGAGGTTTTTTCTCATCATTTATCTCCTCCTGTGATTTACTATCAGGGAGGGGTTCTGAGACCCCTCTTTCCTTCTGGAATCATATAAAGGACAATGGACAAAGGTCTCATCTTCTTGTAACTACTTCCAGCTAGACATGGAAGTCATCCTACCTATCCTTGGGGTCAGGGGTACCCTGAAAGAGGAGGTGGGGTGCAGCACGGAGGGAGTCCTTCCTGCAAGGGGAAGGACCTTACAGGGTCCTGGTCAGTTGGCTGTCATCAGGAAGTAGCAGGCTTAGTGTCCAAAGGCCGGCATTACTGGACCATTGGCCTTCTGGTCAGGTCATATGCTGGAGGTGAGAGATTAGGCAAGAAATCAGAAGCACAATTAAATCATAACTATTAAATGACAAAGGCGGGGACTTTAGTAAAGAATTGCTTATCTGGAGGAAGGCGTACAAGGCATGCTACACCTATCCAAGGCTCCTGTGGCCCACTATACTTCACTCGGGCTGAGGGGAATACATTAGGATTTTCCTCCTTTCAGATTTCTGAGCCCTTCCATCCAAGCTATCAAGACAGAAAAGGGAAAATCAGTTCTAAAGTGAAGCCCACAGACCACCCCAAACCTTTATCAACCTAACTACTTAGTTCAGTCAAACTGTTGAGTCTCGAGGGTGACGATGAAGATGGGCTCCTTAAGTGAGGCCTATATTGTAACTAATCATCTATAGGCATAGGCAGGTCATAGGCATATGCCCTATGAAAACAAAACACACAGGTTAATTCACACAATAATCCCCAAACCAGTCTCTGCGCCTGTGAGACTGTCTTTTACAAAGACATTCCATTGCAAAGTCCTTCTTGAAATGACATTTACAGTGGCAATTTGACAGGTCCTCTGCACCTGTAAATTGTACATCTTTGGTGGCATCACAAACGTGGTTTCAACTTTTAAATAAAAACAAACTTTCAAGACAGTTAGCTGCGTCATTCTGATGTCCAATACTAAGCATTGTGATTTTCCTTAAACTGTAATTTTTCTCCTTAAGATCACTCTCACTATTATTACAGGGACTACTTTGGGCCCCGCTTTTGATTTTGACTGTTCCTTTGCATAAACACACCAAGAGCAGCCTGGATCACTTCTGATCCTTAAGTCCGCTTTGCTGGAATTCGCACAGGGAACCCTTAGATTGACTTCTCAGTCCGCCCCTTGGGGCACAGAAGCAGAGCCACACATCTGCCATCTGGCTTCGCCTGTACCAGTCATTTCACTCAAATCCTTGGGCCTCCATTGTGCCTACAGGTGCCTTTTTAGCCATCTTTCAGGAAAGCAACCTTTGTTCCTTCCCTGGAAAGACTGGCTCAAACCACACAACCAACCAAAGTACTAGGCTTTTCTCGTGGGCTTTCGTTAGCTTCACAGGTTAATCCCAGTTCCTCTGAGCTTTCTGGTAATGACCAGAACCCATACATGCCTCCTTCAGCTGTGACATTCCAGTCAAAGTCCTGGTTAACAAAACCACTATTAATGACTGGTCTTATTGATTTTATGCAAAGAAACATTACATCATCATTCATTTCTTCAGAATGCCAAATTCTGAAGGGATCAGGTAGGGAGAAAAACACAAAGCTTGAAGGAAAATCTTTTTCCTTCTAATACCCATCAAGATGCATCTCCATGCCTTATACCTTCTATAACATTTTCACCTGTCTAGATTTATCCATAATTCACTTTTAATCCCTGTTCCTTTCCCACACTGGGAAGGACTGCACTTGAACTCAGTATCTGCAGCTAAAAGTCCCTAGCACTATAGGCATCTTCTACTAAAAGTCCCTAGATTCGCAGGGACATTTTGCACCTTTCTGAAGCTTAGACCTTGCAAACACCCTATAAATCAGATGGTCAGCCTTGGACCTCAGTTCATGACCTTCAAAACCAAAGCCATTTCTATCAGAACCAGTTACACAGAGAACCTGACTGCTGCAGTGTCCACACAGCAGCAGCATACAGCTCATAATCTGAGAAGAAGCCTTATCCAGTTCCAAGATGGTGGCACCGATGCACATGGGGTTGTCAAGATGGCAACGTCCATGAATGCTCTGTCCTCCGTGGGTGGAGCACACACGTGGCTCATCCATTTTACCCAAAATGGCAGCACCCCGACTCTGGTTCCACCCACCTGCTTTGGCAGCCCCAAGGCTCTGGCTCCAGTCTCCAGAGCTAAGGAGGCCCTGGAGGCCCCCAAGGTCCCTGGTGCAGCAGGTGAGCAGAGCCCACTCGCAGAGGCTGCAAATCCATGGTGGAGACTTCTCCCACTTGCAGGGCAGGAGAAGCCATAGTGGGCCTCACCTCCCCAGAAGGCAACATCACCATGGGAGGTCTGGGATCCCCCTTTATCTATTCTGAGGATGGGAGGAAGTCTCCCAAAGACTAACTCATACGGGGTGTAGCCTGAAGGGTTAGGGGCATTTCTAACTCTAAGTAGTGCCAGCGGCAGTAAATCAGTCCAAGATAGTCCAGTCTCCTCATGGAACTTAGCTCGAGTTTCCTTGAGAGTCCGGTTCATAAGCTCTACTTTTCCTGAGCTCTGGGGTCAGTATACAGTGTGCAATTTCCATGTGATATGGAGGAGCCTTGTTACCTCCTGCATTATGTTTGAGAAGAAAGCCAGACCGTTGTCACTCCCCATAGTCAGGGGCAATCCGTACCTTGGGATGATTTCCCTCATCAGGGCCTGGGTGACTTCTCGGCTTTTCTCAGTCCTGGTGGGGAAGGCTTCTACCCACCCAGAAAAGGTGGAGATGAAGACTAAGAGGTACTTATACCCTCGGCTGGGTCTGACTTCAGTAAAAGTCCACTTGCAAGTGCTCAAATGGCTGCCTCCCCGAGTGCTGTATTCCTGACTTTATTCCTGGGTGCCCTGCCACATTGTTCTGGGCACACATAACACATTGCATCACTGCAGAGGCACAGATCACAGCCAGGTTAGGGAGGTAAAAGTACCTTTTTAACAGGTTTTCTGGGGATGTCTTGCCCATATGAGTGAGGCTGTGGCACTGCCTCACTAGATTGCTGGCTTGCCCCTTCTTTAATGACACAGTACCCTGTCTTGGTTAGCAGTTCGAACAGCTGGCAAGGGCCCTCCCAGCACTGGTCTCAGGTTGGTGCGGCTGAAAGGAGGTTATCTACACACCGCAGTAACACTGGATCAGTCTCCTTCTCTGAATGATTTTAGATCTCTGGCCAGGGCCTCAACGAGGGGAGTGGGAGAGTTTCTAAAGCCCTGTGGCAGTCTGGTCTGGGTCTAAGCCAGCTAGGCTGAGGACAGTAGGCACCTGTAACCCTGGTCTTTGTCGCCTGCCAGTGGGCTTTTTCTTTTTCCTTTTGGGGCACTCTCTTTTCTAGTACCCTTTCTCTCTGCAGTAGGTGCATTGGTCTCGTTCCATGCTCCGGTGTGCCGGACTATTTCCTTTCTTAGGCAATCTGGTGGCTCCCTGCTCCCGGGAGGTATCTGGTTTCCTAAAGGACCCACTGCTGGGGCCACCAGCGCAGGCCCAGGAGGTCTTCACAGCTCGCTCCTGGCTCAATCACAGGGGCTCGGCTCGGGTAGCACTGCTCATCTCCCTGGCGACCCATTTAGCAGGACCAGGTGCAGGGGGCCATGTGGGCCTGGGCCGCCTCCCGTCCCTCTAGTGCGGGGTGGGGGGGGGGGATGTCACTGCCTGCTGGCGACTGCTCTGTTATACTGGGGCATATTTTAGAGAGGCTGACCCCTTTGAACAGGGTCTCTTCTCTGCCGCCAGAGACCAGCAGGAGCCAGAATCCAGGTCACAGACGAAGGTCTTCGCTTCCCCGGGTCTGGCAGAGAGTTTTAAGAGCATATAGGGGAGGCAGACCAATAGCCGGGTCTTCCCCTGGCTCTCTTTGAAAAAGGGCTGGGGGGGGGGCGTGTTTCTCTTGACCGGGTGACTAAGACACTGGATTGCTCCACTTTTCGCCTACCGCTAGCCTTTCCTGCTGTCATAGGCTTCTGACCTGCACACTGACGGCATGTCCTGCACTAATTCCTGCCAGTGGTCTATGTAAACATACTGATCAGGGTGTCCTGACTTGCCTGTTACTATGAGGTGGACTGCCCTAATTATACCTAAGTTCAGTGTTCCTTCAGGGGGGCCAGCCTACTCCAAATGTGGTGCAAAAGACCTCTAACTGACCGTCATCCATGCTCGGTTCCTGGCCCCTGAATCGGTCAGAGTTTTGCAGCATGCAGTCTGACACAGTGGAAGGTCCGCCCCCCCCCCCCCCCGCCCATGGTGATCCTCCCAGAACGGCCCAGACAAACAGAGGGAAGGGGTTTTCGTTTGCCCGCCTGGCCTGGCCTCCCTTCTCCAGAGGTGCTTGTGTCTGTCTTAGCTAAGGCTGCCCGCGTAGAATCTGGGTTAAACTCCCAGCCCTTATGCCATATGAAAGATTGAGGAACCGCAGGTTGGGGCCCACTCTTGCTCCGTAGGTTTGTCGTCATCCATGGAGCCACAAACACAGTCACTCCCACAAACACACAGACAAACATCCAAGAGTTTATACATTCCTGCCCTAATAGGACTGCCCAGGTAGGGATACATTTCCCCTTCCAGGTGGCCAATTGGCCTCCAGAGGACTTACGGCTAATTGCCTGCCTGAGAGGTGATCAGTCTCTCCTTCCACCCCAAGGGCTGGGCCTGGTCTCAGGCTCTGGTCCCTGGAGCACTTACCGATCGGTGCCTTCTCAGGTCCGGATAGTTCCAGTCCGCACCCCGCCTGCCCCCGTCGAAGAGCTGTCCGGAGGATGACTTCCGCTAAGCCCGGGGTGTCCAGGAATCAAAATCACCAGGGCATCAGCTTCCCTTCCGCCGCCGGGCTCCCTTTCGGTCACTCCCGCGCTGCCTTCACCGGAGGCAAAAAAAAAAAGGCCTGCTCGCCCGAGTCGTTCCCTGTCAGGGAACCAAAATGTTACAGAAAACTACTCAGCCGCTTTCAGGTCTATGGAGTGGAACTTTATTTTCCCCGCGCGGACCCAGAGGAGTCAGTCTCCAAATTCTGGGCCCTAATCAGTGGGCAGCAATTGCTTATATAGGGTGAGGGGCGGTCTGCCACTCTGACTGTTACGTCTGGTGCGAAAGTAAGAAAGCAGAACTGCTGATAGTAGTTACTACAAATTTCTTTGTTCTTACTTCCCAGTTACTTAGTTACTTGCTCTCCTTGATCTTGTTGACTCAGCTGGGAGCCCCCTTCCTGGGCAGGCCATTAGCCATTACATTCATCCTATTGCTTCACCGCTTAGCTCCCTTCCTGGGCAGGCCACTCCACAGCCTCCACTGCATCACAAAAATCCTCCAATAAAGAAACCATACTGTAATAGGGCACAGCCAGGAGGTGGGGCCTCAGAAAAGAATTTGGAATGGGATCCAGAGTTCAGGGAGTCCAGGAAATATGGAGATGTCCTCACCCCCCCCCCAGGTGTCAGTTGGGGGAAGAGACAAATGGAGCAGGGCCATTGAGAGCTGTTTTGCACAGTAACAGTTTTTCAGCTAACCTCTGGAATGGTCATTTAACATATCTATAACCTTTAACTGTTTTCATGGATATGTTAAATAGCTGTGGCCATGCTTTGAGCCAGGGAGAAGGGAGTGGCTTCTACCCAGGATGTAACTGGGTCTGGTCCCCTGAGTTACAGCCCCTGTGTGAGAGCTTGGAGTTGATTGGCTCCACGCCATGGGGACACACCTGCCCAGATTCACAATGGCAGCCCAGTAAACTTGAAATACTTCAGGAGTCCTGGCAGGTGTAACCAATTGTGGGAGGAGTTGGAAATGGGGCTGTGAAGGAGGACTTCTGCGGGGATTTAAATGCTGACACAGTAGCCATTGGAGAGAGAGCCATTCGGTTTTGGGCAGAGTGCAGATCCCCTTTCCCAGGTGAGAGGGAAAACCACACAGCTTTGCCAGAATGGAGATCCCTGCAGCCAGATGAAGAGAAAGACACGTGCTTTTGGTGGAGTGCGGACCCCTGCAGCTTTGGTAGAAGAGGCCCACATGGCTTTGGGGTGCTCCCTTTGGCCAAGTGGCCTGGAAAGGAGGAGAGACTTTGACTGGAACTTGGTACAAAGAACTCTTGCCAGTGGAAGGTGCCACATGACTTTGGATTATTTGGAGATCCTGCCTGGATGTCAACACAGCTGAGGATACCAGCGGCCTGGGAAAACAGATGTGTGCTCTTTCCTAATTTACAGTACCCGGAGTTAGGACAGGGGAAGAAGGGAGGTGTGTGTGTGTGTGTGTGTGTGTGTGTGTGTGTGTATGCACGCGCGCGCGCGTGTGTGTGTGTGTGTGTGTATGCACGCGTGCGTGTGCATATACCCTAAAGGTCTTTGATATTTTAATGAAGGAATTAGGTCTGAATAGCATTAAATAGACATTTAGTTTCCTTTTCACAAATCTCTGGCATTGAGAGATGTCTTTACAATTGGCGGCAATGATTGGGCCTAGTAGGGGGTCCAGATGGTATTAGTATACCATCCTCTGGAGTCCAGGGGCCCCGGTGTATCTGTTCTTTAACAGGTTTTTTGGGGGGGCATTCCTGTGTGGACCAAATATTGCCCCCCCTTAGACCTCTGCTTGGTAACAGTTTTTGGTGACTCCAGTGGGACGATAATTGTCTGTGGCAGACCGACCCCCTCAGGTGCGAGAGAGTGAGGCTTTGGAATTTTCCCCATCTCTGAGGATTTCTCTGCATTCTTGAGGGCATCAGCCGCCTAGTCATGCCTGGAAAGGTGAAAAGGAAACGAAACAGGGAAGGGAGTGCTGTGGGTGTCTGTGGTTACCCTAAAGTACTTTGATATTTTTGTGGGGACATCAGGTCACTACGTTAGACCTAAATAGCATTAAATAAACGTTTTGTTTCCTTTTCACAAATCTCTGGCATTGAGAGATGTCTTTCCAACTGGCAACAGACAGACAAGCCCAGTAGGTACTTGTATATCATCCTTGGGAGGGGCCCCTGTTGTTCTGTGGAAGTTTTTGGCATCCCTGGGTGGCCCAAATATTACATCCCCCTTGGACCTCTGTTCGGTAACAATACCTGTCATACAGAAAGAAGAGCATTATAACTGAGCTTAGAACTACCCCCTAGCTGCCAGCCATGATTATACAAATTCAAAGATGAAAATATTATTAATCTACACCCAGCTACTACAATAAATTTAATTTTAAAATTTAAAAAAGTAATGAAAAACAAATGACAGTAGTAGGTGCTCAGTAAATATCTACTGAATAGATAAAAATTCATAAAAATAAAGCAGAACATGAGAATTTTAAAAAGTATTTAATAAAAATTTCCACCACTAAAAAAAGACCAAAAAAAGAAAACTGTAACAAAATAGTTAAAAAAATAAAATTTCCTTAGTAAGCATATGAAGATATGAAAAAAATCGTTGAAATATAAATTTCAAAACTAAGAAATAAAACAGACAAAAACATTGGTCAAGCAAAAGCTGATTAACCCAAGACAATAAAACAGAAGAAAAACAATAAAATCATATTAGAAATGAACATAAAATTAAAATGTCATAAAGAATAATTGATTCATATCAAAACTTAATAAAGAGCAATGAAGCAGAACTGTGCAACAATAGAGAGTGAAGTTGAGATAAAACAGTAAAAAGGGTCAGAAAGAAAGTGTTTAAGAAGGAAGACCAGCAAAAGAAATCCAGCGTGTTTATAATGAGAATACTTAAAAAGGAATACAAATAATGGAACAAATTAATATTTAAATCTATAATTTAGGAAAGCTTTTCAGAAATAAAAGAGCATCTGAATCTACATAAGGCAGACCCAGTACCAGAAATTTGACCTGAAAAAATCAACTGTGATCTATATTTCAGACATTCAATTTTTTAAATTAATTAACTATTTAATTAATTAATTGTTTACTGAGGGGGAAGGGAGAGAGAAAGAGAAACATCAATCAGCTGCCACTTGCACACACCCAAATCAGAAACTGAACCCATGACCTAGGCATGTGCCTTGACTGTGAATTAAACCTATGATCCCTTCCTTTGTGGGAAGGCACCAAACCTACTGAGCTCCACCACTAAAGGTGAGACATTAGATTTTAAATATAAATTAAAAATCCTCTTTTACCACCTGGCTTATTTCACTTAGCATAGTGCTCTCCAGATCCATCCATGCTGTTGTGAAAGGTAGGAGCTCCTTTTTTCTTTCTGCTTTGTAGTATTCCATTGTATAATACCATATCACATCACTTATAAGTGGATCTTAGTAAACCAAACAAGCAAGCAAGCAAAACGAAACATTGAAATGAAGACATTGACATGAACTGACAGCAACAACAGGCCAGGGAAGATGAAGATAACAGGAAAGAAGGGAAAGGGTCATCAAGGAAAATGTATAAAAGACCCATGGAGAAAGCCAAGCAGGGGTAGAATTGAAGGCAGGAAGTGGGGGTAGGTGGGGCAGGAGAAAGTGGTGGCAGTAAAATGGAGACAGCTGTATTTGAACAACAATAAAAATTAATTAAAATAAAGTAAAATACAAAAAAGTTGTCAGGGATTACAGGAAAAAAAATAAGAAATCATTTACAAGAAGCAGAGAATCAGACTGGCTTCACAATTAACAAAAATAATGAAGCAAAGAGACAGTGAAGCAATATTTTCTAAAGGTATGTTTTTTTGGAATACATTTAAAAAATCCAAATATATAGAGATAGAAAATAGATCATTAGGACTAAAGGTGAGAGGATGACTTCAAAGGGGTATTTACTTAATAGGTTGGTGTTGTGGAACTGTTCTATATCTTGATTATTGTGGTGGTATATATGTTTCCCAAAATGTGAGCAATCATAAATTCTAGAATGCAGTTTTAAAAGGGTGAATATTAATTTATATAAATTAAAACTTAGTTTGCAATATAGAAGAAATGCTCAAAGTTTGAAACAAAGATTTTATATGAAAACAAGTTTCTTTTTAATGCTATAACATCTTTAATGCTTTTAAACTCAGAGATTTCGGAAGCCATAAGTTCTTTTTTTTTAATCATATATCTTTTTAAAAAAATTTATCTTTAGAGGGGAAGGGAAGGAGAGAGGAAGGAAATATCAATGTATGGTTGCTTCTGGTGCATCCCCTGCAGGGAACTGGCCCCTGCTGGAAACTGGCCTGCAACCCAAGCATGTGCCCTGACTGGAAATCTAACCACGATCGTCTGGTTTGTAGGCCTGTGCTCAATCCACTGAGCTACACCAGCCAGGGGGCCATAAGTTCTTCTAAAAAATTAAATAATAAGTGGGATTTATTCAACAGAGAGATAACTTGGAAAACATGAAAAAACTGATGATGAATATTTAACATATTTAATTTTACTTTCTTTTTTAATTTATTTATTGTTGTTCAAGTACAGTTGTCTAGATTTACCCCCCACCACTTCCTCCCTACCCTAGCCATCCCTACCTCCTTCCCTTGGTTCCACATCCCCTTGGTTTTGTCCATGAATCCTTTACAGTTGTTACTGAAAACCCTTCCCCACTTTCCAACCATTATCCCCTTTCATCTACCTTCTGCTTAATATCAGATTGTTCTTAATTTCTATGTCTCTGGTTGTATTTTGCTTGCTTGTTTGTTTTGATGATTAGATTCCACTTAAAGATGAGATCACATGGTATTTGTACCTCACTGTCTGGTTTATTTCACTTAGCATAATGCTCTCCAGTTCCATCCATGCTGTAGAAAAGAGTAGGGACTCCTTTTTTCTGCTGCATAGTATTCCACTGTGTAAATGTGCCATTGATTTTTGATCCATTGATTTACTGATGGAAACTTAGTTTACTTCCAGCACCTGGCTATTGTAAATTGTGCTATTATGAACATTGAGGTGCATATGTTCTTATGAATTGGTCTTTCAGCATTCTTAGGATATAATCCAGCAGGAATTATAATCCCAGTGGAATTGTTGGGTCAAAAGGCAGTCTCATTTTTAGTTTTCTGAGAAAGTTCCATGGTATTTCCCACAGTGGCTGCCCCAGTCTGCATTCCCACCAACAGTGCACTAGGGTTCCCTTTTCTCCACAACCTCTCCAACACTTGTTCTTTGTTGATTTATTTATGATGGCCATTGTCACTGGTGTGAAGTGGTATCTTATTGAAGTTTAAATTTGCATCTCTCTGATGACTAGTGATGCTGAGCATCTTTTCATGTGTCTCTGGGTCCTCTGTATGTCCACCTTGGAGAAGTGTCTCTTCAGGTGTTTTGCCCATTTCTTAATTAGGTTGTTTATCTTCCTGGAGTAGAGTTGTGTGAGTTCTTTATATATTTTGGCAATCAAACCCTTGGTTGAGGTATCATTGACAATATGTTTTCCCATACAATTGGTTCTCTTTCATTTTACCACTCTTTTCCTTAGCCATGCAGATGATTTTTAATTGCATTATGTACCATTTGTTTTTTTTCTTTTCCTTTATATCCCTTGCTCTAAGAGACATATTGGTGAAGATGTTGCTGCATGGCAAGTCTGAGATTTTTCTGCCAAGGTTTTCCCAAGGACTTTTATGGTATCATACTTATATTTAAGTGTTCTATTCACCTTGAATTTATTTTTGTGTATGGTGTAAGTTGGTGATTGAGTTTCTTTTTTTTTGCATCTGATTTTCCAGATCTCCCAACACCATTTGTTGAAGAGGCTATTTTTACTCCATTTTATGCTGCTGCTCCCTTTGTCAAATATCAATTGATGGTAGAAACTTGGATTTATTTCTGGGATCTCTGTTCTATACCTGTTCCATTTACCTATGAGTCTCTTCCTAAACCAGTTCCAGGCTGCTCAATTACAGCGGCCCTGTAAGAAAGTTTTATATCAGGTATTACAATCTCTCCTACTTTGTTCTTCTTTCTCAAAATTGCTACAACTATTTGGAGTTATTTATGGTTCCATATAAATTTCTGAAATGTATGTTCTATGTCAGTGATATACGTCATTCATACTTTTTAAGAATTGCATTGAATCTATACATTGTTTTGGGGTAGTATGAACATTTTGATGATGTAAATTTTTCCAAATCATGAGCATGGTACATTCTTCCATTTGTTTGTGTCTTCCTTAATGTCTTTCTTCAGTGTTGTGTAGTTTTCTGAGTACAGATCTTTTACATCATTGGTTAGGTTCATCCATAGGTACCTTATTTTTCTTGTTGCTATATCAAATAGGATTTTCTTCCTGATATCTGTTTCTGATATTTCATTGTTGGTGTACAAAAAATGCCTTTGACTTACGAGTATTGACTTTGCATCATACGGTTTTACAAAAGTCACTCATTAAGTTGAGTAGTTCTTTGGTGGAATCTATAGGATTTTCATGTACACTATCATATCATCTGCACACAATGACAGTTTTGGTTTCTTCTTTCCAATTTGAATGCCTTGTATTTCTTTTTCTTGTCTGATTGCTGTGGCTAGGACTTCAAATACTATGTTGAATAGAAGTGGTGAAAGCGGGCATCCTTGTTTTGTTACAATCTTAGTGGGAAAGCTCTAAGTTTTTGCACATTGACTATATTGTTGGCTGTAGGTCTCTCATATATGGCCTTCATTATGTTGAGGAACGTTCCCTCTATTACCACTTTGTTAAATGTTTTTATCATACATGGGTGCTGTACCTTATAAAATGGTTTTTCCACATCTATTGATATGATCATGTGATTTGGCTTTCCTTTTGTTATGTGGTGTATTGTTTAGTGATTTGCAAATATTGTACCATCCTTGCATCCCTGGGATGAATCCCACTTGATCATGGTGTATGATCTTTTTAATGCATTGCTGAGTGCAGTTTACCAATATTTTGTTGAGGATTTTATCACCTATGTTCATTAGTGATATCTGCCTATAGTTTTCTTTCTGTGTTGTGCTTTGTTTTGTTTTCTGGTTTTGGGATTAGGAATATGCTAGCTTCATAAAAATTGTTTGGTAGTCTTCCAACTCCTTTGAGTTTTTGGACTAGTCAGGGAAGGATAGGGATTTTTCCCTTCTTTAAATGTTTTATAAATTCTTCTCTGAAACTGTCTGCTCCAGGCCTTTTGTGTACCAGGGAGGTTTTTTTTTAAATTTTTTTATTACTGCTTTGATTTCATCAGCTGTTATTGGTCTACTCTGGCTTTCTGCTTCTTCTTCATTCAAATTTGGAAGATTATGATTTTCTAGAAATGTGTCCATTTCACCTAGGTTTTCAACTTTCTTGGCATACTAAAATTCTTTGTAGTAATTTTTTACAATCCTTTGTATTTCTGTAGTATCAGTTGTAATCTCTCCTCTTTCATTTCTGATTATGTTTATTTGGGTCCTCTCTCTCTTTTTTTTTCCCATGATGAGTCTGCTTGAAGGCTTCTTGATCTTGCTTATCTTTTTGAAGTACCAGCTCCTGGACGTTTTGATCCCAAGAATTGTGCTTTTAATCTGTATGTTCTATAATTCAGCTCTGATCTTGGTTATTTCCTTCTGTCTACTTGCTCTGGGATATCTTTGTTCTTTTTCCTCAAGTCTTGTAGGTTTAGGGTTAGGTTGCTTGTTTGAAATGTATCTGTCTTTGTTATGTTGTCCTGTGTCACTGTAAACTTCCTTCTCAGGACTGCCTTCACTGTGACCCATACGTTTTGGGTTCTTGTGAGTTCATTTTCACTTGTTTCCTGGGACATTTTCATATCTTCCTTGATCTCATTCTTGACTCATTCATTGTTTAATAGCATGCTATTCAATCTCCATGTGTTTGAATTTTTTTTTGTTTTTTTTCCCTTGAGTTTCGTTTCTAATTTCAGTCTTTTGTGGTTGGAGAAAATGTTTGATATTTCAATTTTCTCGAACTTGTTGAGGTTTGTTTTGTGTCCTATCATTTGGTCTATCTTTGAAAAAGTTCCCCATGCATTTGAAAAGAGTGTGTATTTAGCCTTCTTTGGGATGAAGGGCTCTATCTATATAAGTTAAGTCAGTTTGATCTAGGGCATTCTTCAATGCTGTAATATATTTGTTGATATTTTGTTTGGAAGATCTATCCATTATTGACAGTGGAGTGTTAAAATCCCCTACTTTAATTTTGTTACTGTCTATATCTTTCTTAAAGATCTCCAAGATTTGCTTTATGTATGTGGGTGCTCTTATATTGGGTGCATATATATTTACAATGTTTGTATCTTCTTGATGGATACTTCCCTTGATTATTATGAAGTGATCTTCTGGGTTTCTTTTTTTTTTTACCCTTGTTTTGAAGACTATTTTTCTGATAAGAGTATTGTTACCTCAGCTTTTTTTTCCTGTCCATTTTTTGGAATATTTGTTTCCAGGACTTCCCTTTCAGTCTGTGTAGATCTTCTGTTCTGAGGTGCATCTCTTGTAGACAGCATATATGTGGGTCATGTTTTCATATCCATTCATATTTTCTATGACTTTTTATTAGACCATTTAAATTTAAATTTAAGGTTATTACAATGAGATACCACTTTACGCCAGTCAGAATGGCTATCATAAACAAAGAAACAAACAACAAGTGCTGGAGAGGTTGTGGGGAAAAGAGGACCCCAGTTCACTGTTGGTGGGATCACAGACTGGTACAACCACTATGGAAAACAGTATGGAATTTTCTAATAAAACTAAAAATGAATGTGCCTTTTGACCCAGCAATTCCACTATTAGGAGCATATCCTAAGAACCCTGAAACACCAATCGAAAAGAACCTATGCACCCCGATGTTCATAGCAGCACAATTTATAATAGCCAAGAGTTGGAAGCAACCTAGATGCCCATTGTTCAATGACTGGATCAAAAAGCTATGGTACGTTTACACAATGGAATTCCATGCTGCAGAAAGGAAGAAGGAGCTCCTACTCTTTGCAACATCATAGATGGAACTGGAAAGCATTATGCTGAGCAAAATAAGCCAGGCAATGAAAGATAAACACCATATGAGATCACCTTTAACAGGAATCTAAACAACAAAACAAACAAACAAGCAAAATATGACTAATGACACTCAAATACGGAATAGGCTGACAGGGTCCAGAGGGGAGAGGGGAGAGAATCATAGGGGAAAAGGGGATGGACTCACATGAACAAGCATAAAGGACACATGGACAATAACTAAGATGGAGGGCGGAAATGGGAGGAAGTTAGAGAGCACTGGGGGGTGGGGTGGGCAGGGCTGGGAATATAAGACAGAAAACTGTACTTGAACAAGAATTAAAATAAATATAAATAAATTTAAGGTTATTATTTTTTTCAATTTTTTATTTAATTATTTTATTGTTGTTTAATAACAGTTGTCTGCTTTTCCCTCATTACTTCCCCCTCCCCAATGAAACCCATATCCCTCCCTTTCTTCCACCCTCCTCCTTGGTTTTGTCCATGTGTCCTCTATAGTAGTTCCTAAAAACTCTTTCCCCTATAATAACATCCCACTTCCCCTCTGGTTCCTGTCAGATTGTTCTTAATTTCAATGTCTCTGGTTATATTTTGCTTGCTTTTTTATTTTTTTGATTATGTTCTAAGTAAAGGTGAGATCTTATGGTATTTGTCCCTCACTGCCTGGCTGATTTCACTTATCATAAGGCTGTCTAATTTCACTGAACCTCTTGCAAAGGGTAGGAGCTCCTTCTTTCTCTCTGCTTCATAGTATTTTATTTTGTAAATGTACCATAGTTTTTTGATCCACTCATTTACTGATGGGCAATTAGGTTAATTCTACCACTTGGATATTGTGAATTGTGTTGCTATGAACATTGGGGTACATAGGTACTTTTGAATTGGTGATTCAGAATTCTTAGTATATAATCCCAACAGTGGAATTGTTGGGTCAAAAGGGAGTTCCACTTTTAGTTTTCTGAGGAAGTTCCATACTGTTTTCTGCAGTGGTTGCCCCACTCTGCATTCTCATCAACACTACACTAGGGTTCCCTTTTCTCCACAACCTCTCCACCACTTGTTTTTTGCTGGTTTGTTTGTGATGGCCATTCTCACTGGTGTGAAGCAATATCTCATTGTGGTTTTCATTTGCATTTCTCTGATGGCTGGTGACACTAATCATTTTTTCATATGCCTCTGGGTCCTTTGTACATCCTCCTTGGAGAAGTATGTGTACAAGTCTTTTGCCCATTTTTTTAATTGTTTTTTTTTTGTCTTCCTGAAGTGGAGTCATGTGAGTTCTTTACATGTTTTGGCAATCAAACCCTTGGCTGAGGTATCATTGGCAAATATGTTTTCCCATATACTTGGTTCTCTTTCATTTTAATGCTGTTTTTCTTAGCCATTCAGAAGGTTTTTAATTGCATGAGGTCTCATCTGTTTATTCTTTCCTTTATATCCTTTGCTCTAAGGGACATATTGGTGAAGATGTTCCTGTGTGGAAAGTCTGAGATTTTTCTGCTAAGGTTTTCCCAAGGACTTTTTGGTATCATGACTTATATTTAAGTCTTCTATTCACCTTGAATTTATTTTTGTGTATGGTGTAAGTTGGTGATTGAGTTTCATGTTTTTTTGTGCATGTGACTGTCCAGATCTCCCAACGCCACTTGTTGGAAGAGCGATTATTATCCCATTTTATGCTTCTTTTCACTTTGTTAAATATTAATTGACCATAGAGACTTGGGTTTATTTCTGGGCTCTCTGTTCTGTTCCATTGGTCTATGTGCCTGTTCTTATGCCAGTACCAAGCTGTTTTGATTATAATTGCCTTTTAATACAGTTTTATATTAAGTATTGGGATCCTTCCTTCTTTGTTCTTCTTTCTCAAAATTGCTACATCTATTTGGGGTAATTTATGGTTCCATATAAATTTCTGAAATGTTTTTTCTGTGTCAGTGAAATATGTCATTGGTACTTTAATAGGGATTGCACTGAATTTATAAATTGTTTCTGGGTAGTATGGACATTTTGATTATGTAAATTCTTCCAAATCATGAGCATGGTACATTCTTCCATTTGTTTGTGTCTTTCTTAATTTCTTTCTTAAGTGTTGTGTAGTTGTCTGAGTATAGATCTTTTACATCATCAGGTTTATTCCTAAATACTTTATTTTTCTTGTTGGTATATCAAATAAGATTTTTCTTTCTGATATCTGTTTCTGGTATTTCATTGTTGGTGTACAAAAATGCATTTGATTTCTGAGTATTGACTTTGTATCCTGTTGTTTTGCTAAATTCACTTTTTAGGTAGAGCAGCTTTTTGGAGGAGTCTATAGGATTTTCTATGTATACTGTCATGTCATCTGTAAACAATGAGTGTTTTGCTTCCTCCTTTCTAATTTGGATTCCTTTTATTTCTTTTTCTTTTCTGATTCCTATGGCTAGGACTTCCAGTACTATGTTGAATAGGAGTGATGAAAGTGAGCATCTTTGTGTTGTTCTTGATCTCTGTGGGGGTTCTACCCGCACAGCCACCCCCCACCCCATCTGGCACAGATGAGAATAAGTCTACCAAGTCATGATCATGATCTGCATGTGGAGGAAAGGTAACCCATCTCTCAAAGCAGAAGGTCCAGGAACCTTTTACTCAATGGGCTTTTATGTGGTTCAACTTGCACAAGAATATAGGTAAAGCTCATCAATCATTGTCAGGCAATAAGGATCAATCTTATGTCCTCTGTTGGCAGACCCAGGCCCTTGAGTGATGGTGTGGGTTTCTGTTTTCCTTCTGGTTGTTCAGGTCAGCTGGGCCATCTGGTCTGTCAGTCGATTTGTTCCTGGCTCCATGTAACAGAGCTTGGTGTTGATTTTGCTCTTGATAAAGTTTTATTCTTTTGGCTGGTAGCCAGACAGGACCTCTAGGAATGGAAACACATGCATACCCTCTTCCCCATGTTAAGAGATCTACAGCGCCCTGCCAAGAGCCATATCCCAGTGGATCTCTATATAAAACCTGAGGATAAGATGACTTTGGCTCTTTCTTCTGAAAATGTTTCCAATTAGAGTACAAAGTGATTCATCATAATTTAGAAAATTATATGTAAACATGACTAACATAATCAACTTTGGCAGGAGGACTCATGACTGTTTTTTAAGAAGATTTTTAAGTATGATGAGCCCGTTTTCTGTTTTTTAAGAAGATTTTTATAAGTATGATGAGCCCATTCTATGATTACCTGATCAGTTGAATTGTAAGGTAGTTTTGTTTCATGTTGTATATTTCAACACTGAAGGAAGACCTGAGTAGAATGTGCAAGGTATCCAGGACCATTATCAGTTTTTATTTTCTGAGTCCGTCCTAAATGACTAAAGGCCTCAAGCCAAGGGGCTTGTATATTTTTAGCAGATTCTCCTCTTAAAGCAAATGCATGTAGGGCACCAGTGTAAGTATCAATAGAAATATGAATGTATTTGAATTTTCCAAAGGGAGTGTCATGAGTGACATCTGTTTGCCAAATTATTTGAGAACTTAGTCCTTGAGGATTAACTCCTGTAGATGGGGGTGCCTTGCTAAGGGCTTGGCAATCAGGACATTCTTTAATAATTTGCTTAGTTTGGGAGTGAGGAATATTAAATTGGTTTCAGAGAATCTGGCTATTTTGATGAAAAAAACTGATGAGAAGCTGTCGGTTGCTAGAAGGCAGTAAAGACACTGACTAAGGTATGTGCCATATTGTTACCATCCACGAGGGAGCCAGACAAACCTGAATGGGACTGAGTAGTGAAGAGGGGGTATTCTTGCTTTTCAAGGAGGGACTGTAGGGTCAAAAATAGGTTAAGTTGATTGGGATCAATAGAAGTTTTAATTAATGCCTGATCTAGATGCAGAATAGTATAAACAGTACATCCTGAGTCACAGATTATATTCAAAGGTTCCCAGGGCCATTGTCACAGGGCCATGGTTGCAGGAAAAAGCTCAACCTTTGAGTAGAAGAATGTCCTGAGGGTATAAAACTTCTCCATTTTTTGCCCTCTTGCCAAGTAATAGCAGTCTGTCTGTTTTTTCTGGACCCATCAAGAAACACAGTTCTCACCCTAGTTATTGGCATTGGGCTGACCTTTTCTGTTAGTTTTATTTGGAGGAATAGGATGTTTTAAAGCAGTTTATCTGAGGGCAGGTTAATTTCTAGTACTCCTATGAAATCAGCTATAGCACACTGAAATTTTAAAGATTGAGCTGCAAATTGTTGTAAATAGACTTGAGTTCAGGGGATGTGCATAAAGGCAGGATCATATCCAAACAACTGCTGTGTTCGCTCACATCCTTTTATAACAAGATGACACAATGAAGTTATATAGTTGGTAAGGGTGTGTTGTGGTTGATAAGACAAAAAAAAGCCACTCTATCATACTAAGTAGGGTGATAGCTATTCTATAAGACCTGTTAAGATGCCTAAAGTTGGGAAACGGTGAAGCCGGACAGGAAACTGTGAATTAATTCTAGTTAGTTGTCGCTGCTGAATATGTTGATTTATTATATTTAATTCTTGTAGGGCCTCGGAGGACACTTTTCTGGGGGAATTAAGATCTGGGTCTCCTTTACGGGCATTAGATAAATGAGTTAATTGTTGAGTAAGTATTCCTACCTAACATTCCAAGGCTGGGTCGAGCATCCAGGAGATTGCTCCCAGAAGTTGTTGGAGGTGATTAAGAGTTAAATTCTTGAGTGGATTAATTTGAAGGTCTTGAGGCTGAATTGTCCTATTAAAAAAGATATAGCCTAGCCCTGGCTGGTGTAGCTCAGTGGACTGAGCACGAGCCTGCGAACCACACAATCCGGTTCAATTCCCAGTCAGAGCACATGACTGGGTTGCAGGCCAGTTCCCAGCAGGGGACGCAGGAAAGGCAACCATACATTGATATTTCTCTCCTTCTCTCCTTTCCTTCCCCTCTAAAGATAAATAAAATAAATGTAAAAAAAAAGATATAGCCTAAATATTTCCAAGGTTCTGAATGATGAATATTTTCTGGAGCAATTACTAGCCCAGCAGAGGCTAGAGAATTTTTAAGAAAGGAAGCAGTTTTTGCTAAAATATCTTGTGAAGGAGCTGCAAAAAGGATGACATCCATATAATGATAGATAATTGAATTAGGAAACTTATCTCTTACTGACTGAATGGCTGTATGAATGAAACACAGGTAGATAATTGGACTTATAGCATTCCCTGAGGCAAAACTCTCCATTGAAACCACTGTAAAGGCTGAGAATTGTTAATGACTGGGAAGGAAAATGCAAAATGCTCCTGATCCTTTTTTGCCACAGGGATTGTAAAGAAATAATCCTTAGGTCAGTAACTAAAAGTGGCCAATCCTTTGGAATGCAAGCTAAATTGGGAACTTTTGGCTGTAGGGGGCCCCATAGGTTGGAGGGGTTCATTGATTTTTCTTAGACCATGAATAAGCCTCCATTTGCCAGATTTCTTTGGTACAACAAAAATAGGCATATTCCAAGAGCTGTTAGAGGGTTCAATATGACCTGTTTCTAATTGTTGTTTAGCTAAAAGGTGGGTCTGTTCAAGTCACTCTCCTTTAAGTGGCCACTGATCAACCCATACCAGCATATTGGAGAGCCAGGTAAGCTGTAGGGGAGTAGTGTGAACAAGGCTCCAGTGGTGTCTGGAAAAAAGCCTCGGTTTTAATCATGCCGTCGTTGTCATCCCCCTCCCCCTCCCCATCCTCCTCTCCCGCTTAGAAAGACAGGCCAACTGCTGTTTCTGCAAGCTGCAATGACTTTAAGCAGCAGGTTAATTGCCCTGTTGTTCTCAGGACCTGGTAGTTCCTAGGTTCAGAGTTTTCAAGGAAAGTGGGAAAGATGGAGGCGGGTACTCTGCTCAAATATATTTTAGACAAAAGTGGTTACATGCAAAGGGCCTTTTGTGACTTGATTGACTAACCATTCCCTCCAGGAAAATAGCCAGTTCTTCCCCAAGTAAACAACAGTTTACAGGTACTCAGTTAAAAAATGGTGCTTAGTCTTCCATGGAGAAAGGCTGGTCTCCCCGGGAGACAGTACACCTATATTTCATTTTTACAATAAAAGGCCATGGGTATGGCATAATTGATACAGGGTACAGCCAATTGGGGGCCCCCCAAAAAAGATTTGGAATGGTGTCCAGAACTCAAAGTGTATAGGAATATTGGAGGAAATATTATTAAGATGTCCTCACCACCCCCCCAGGAGTCAGTTGGGGCAAGGGACAAAGGGAGCAGGGCCATTGAGAGCTGTTTTACATAGCAAGCAGTTTTGCAGCTAACCTCTGGAATGATCATTTAACATATCTATAAACTTTAACTGGTTTCATAGATAAGTTAAATAACTGTGGCCAAGTTTTGGGCCAGGGAGAAGTGAGTGGCTGGGACCCAGGATGTAACTGGGGGCTGATCCTCTGGGAGAGTGCCTGCGAGAGAGCCATGTGGCTTTAGCAGAGTGAGGACCCCCACCTTGGCCAGGTGAGGGGGAGAGCCACGCTGTTTTGGAAAGATGTAGACCCCTGTAGCCATTAGGAGAGAGAGCCATGTGGTTTCAGCAGAGTTAGGACCCCCTCTTGCAGTCATGAAAGAGAGAGCCATGTGGTTTTGGCAGAGTGCAAACCCCCTCTTTCCCAAGTAAAGGGGAAGACCATGCAGCTTTGCCAGGATGGAGATCCCTGTGGCCAGGTGAAGAAGAAAGACACGTACTTTTGGTGGAGTGCGGACCCCTGCTGCTTTGGTAGAAGAGGCCCACACGGCTTTGGGGTGCTCCCTTTGGCCAAGTGGCCTGGAAAGCAGGAGAGACTTTGACTAGAACTTGGTAAAAAGAACTCTTGCCAGTGAAAGGTGCCGCATGACTTTGGATTACTTGGAGATCCTGCGTGGACAGGTGATACAGCCCACAGTGCCAGTGACCTGAAAAATGAACCTGTGCTCTCTTCCTGATTTACAGTACCCGGAGTTGGGACAGTGGGAGAAGGTAGCGCTGTGTGTGTGTGTGTGTGTGTGTGTGTGTAGGTGTATACCCTTAAAGACTTTAATATTTTAATGAAGGCATTAGGCCTGCATAGCATTAAATAAACATTTTGTTTCCTTTTCACAAATCTCTGGCATTGAGAGATGTCTTTCCAATTGGCAGCGGACAGAAGAGCCCAGTAGATAATTAGTATATCGTCCTTGGGAGGGGCCCCTGTTTTTGTAGCAGTTTTTGGCATCCCTCGGTGGGCCAAGTATTGCCCCACCCCCTCGGAGCCCTGTTCAGTAACATAATCAAGGAGGATTCTTAATATTTCTTTAACATGTCACCCCCCCATTCCACTTATAGTGTGCTTTATTCTTAATTTTCAGAAATGTTTTTTTCTCTACTGGCAAATACATTTACTTTTTGGGTTAATATTTAGTGATTACTGCATTCCTTGAGTGTGCTCTAAAGTGAGTTGTCTCATTATCTAGTGCCCTTGACAACTTTAGGGAGGCTGGAGAAGAGGGAGGGAGGATGTTAAGATCCACATGGCTTGTTCCTAGGACTAAAGCAATCCCTGGGCCTCCAGAAGGAGGATTCAGAGTGGTTAAAAAACACATTTTCTCATCACATTTCTTTCTGTACTTTGTATTGTCTGATGAAAGTAAGATCTTTTTCCTTCTTTAAACAATCTATTTAAATTTTTACTGAGTAAAATCCTTATGATGTAACATTAGACATCTTATTTTATTTATCAGAGGTTTAGCAAAATATTTCAAATCAAAAACAAAATTCAAGCAAACCAGTATTTTCAAGTTAAATCTTCTAAAGGAGAGAGTGAGACACTAGCCTTAGAATCTTATCACACACCACCTGGTGTTATTTCAACTTCTGCCCAACTTTTTCCTAAATAACTAAGTCTAAAGATCCCTTAGCAGGGAGTCATCTAGCAGCCTTAAAAAGCTGCTGAATTAGCTTAAAACATTGCTCTTGTTCCGTAGAGAGCCCATTCCCTATGGTTGAGGATTCACAGAAATATTTAAATAAATGTTATAACAAATGAACCTTTTTCTGAAATTCTTCCCGCTGCAAGCATGGTGATTACAAAACCAGTCTCAATTTTGCTTTTTCTCCACCTGCACCTTTAAATCCTTATCCAGGCAGATGGAGAGAAAAGCCAAAATCGAAGGGACCAAAAGAGGCAGCTTGAAAGAAAGAATTTGCTGAGATGTCTGTAAATTGTCCTGTAACTAGTTGATGTTTTAAAAGCTTATTAAAGGGAAAGTCTTTGCTCTCTCTCTTCCAAGCCTAGACCTATTTTGGGATTGTGCCTTGGGGATAGGCTTGTGAGTGTTTTTACGGTGTGCCTCTCATTCCCTGGACTTTTGCTTGTAGCTGGCAGGAAACCTAGTGTTCTGTCCAAGTCCACATCTAGCTAATCCTCTCATGGGATTCTTTATTGTGGTGCACAAGCTTGTGGCTTTTAACTGCTCAACCCACACCTGTGAGATTGGGGCAAATACCTGGTAGAGGTAGCAAGGCTCCTGCTTCCTAAAGAAAGTACAGTTGCGGACTTCTGCCAAGATGGAGGCATAGGTGGAAACACTGTGCCTTCTCCCACAACCAAGTTTGGATACAACAAAAGTTTTGGAGAACTAACACACACCCAGAGGCCAGAAAACCGAATTATACGGAAGTCCGACAGCTACGAACCGTTCAACAAGGATGGTAAGAGGTGGAGCCAGCAGTGGAGCTGGGTCAGGCAGGGCAGACCTAGGAGCGCAGGCAGCCCAGAACTAGTTGGGGTGCGGAACAGACTGACCAAGGTCGCACATTCGCGTGCAGTGAGACAGACCACACAGGCCCCAGGGGGCAAACCCAGTGGTGGAGGGCTGACAGCGGTGGCACACTCGTGTGCCGAGGAGCGGGGTGCGTGGCCCTGGTGACGGTGGTGGCTGCGGTGTTGGTGGGGGTCACGGCGGCAGCAGGCACCAGAGGGAAGCCATTGTCCCTCTTTGACCCTGCCCCCACATACAATGTCACAACCCAGCGACTTAGTTGCCCTGCTCTAGTGAAAACCTAGGGCTCTGTTCCTGCTACTTAACAGGCACAAACAGCCCAAAGGATGGCTCAAGAAGAACTCAAAGTCCTAGAGCCAATAACTCTAAGCGACCAACAGATTGCCAGACTCTCAGAAGCCCAATTTAAAACACTCTTTATCAGGATGCTCACAGAATTGGTAGAGTACAGTCACAAATTGGAGGAACATATGAAGGCTAAACTAATTGAAATGAAGGGAGATGTCCAGGAAACCAATAGCGATGGAAAGGAAACTGGGACTCAAATCAATGGAATGGACCAGAAGGAAGAACGAAACATCCGACCAGAAAGGAATGAAGAAGTGAGAATTCAAAAAAATGAGGAGAGGCTTAGGAACCTCCAGGACATCTTTAAACGTTCCAACATCCGGATTATAGGGGTACCAGAAGGGGGAAGGAAACAGCCACGAGTGGAAAATGTATTTGAGCAAATAATAAAGGAGAACTTCCCCAGTCTGGCAAAGGAAATAGACTTCCAGGAAATCCAGGAAGCTCAGAGAGTGCCAAAGAAGTTGGACCGAAGAAGGAACACACCAAGGCACATCATAATTACATTAGCCAAGACTAAAATGAAGGAGAGAATCCTAGAAGCATCAAGGGATAAGGGGACAGTCACCTACAAAGGAGTACCCATCAGAATGTCAGCGGATTTCTCAAAAGAGACCTTACAGGCAAGAAGGGGCTGGAAAGAAGTATTCCAAGTCATGAAATCCAAAGACCTACAGCCAAGATTGCTTTATCCAGCATAGCTTTCATTTAGAATGGAAGGACAGATAAAGTGCTTCTCAGACAAGGTCAAGTTCAAGGAGTTCATCATCACCAAGCCCTTATTATATGAAATGCTAAAGGGACTTATATAAGAAAGAGATGATAAAAAATATGAACAGTGAAAGGACAGCAAACACACAGTTCTTAACAACCAAACCTAAACCAAAAGCAAACCAAGAGGACAGCTAGATCAGGAGTGGAACCATAGAAATGAAGAACACATGGAGGGTTAGAAACAGGGGGGTGGGAGGAGGAGAAGGGGGGAGAAGGCACAGAAAATAGCATAGATGGTAGGTAGAAAATAGATAGGGGGGAGAGTGAGAATAGTGGGGGAAATATAGAATCTAAAGAACTTGAGACACATGGTTATAAACTAAGGGGGGGGAGAATGGTGGGGGAGGGAGTGTGCGGGTGGAGGGGAATGAAGGGGGGAATAGAATAACTGTAATGGTATAATCAATAAAATATATTTTTAAAAAAAGAAAAAGAAAGTACAGTTGCAAAGCTGTCACGAGAGAGGGCAGCCTAGGAAGAAAACCCTTTTCCTCTGAAATCCAAAACACCCTATGACCTACCCAAAAAGTACTTGGTGTCAGGCCGTTACTTGGTCTGATGCATACACACTCCAACCAAGTTGGTGTGTTGTCCACAATGACAACTCATAGCCCTGGGTCCCTCTTCAGGTACCAGCTGATGCAGACACAGGCTTACAGTGTATGTGGCATTGTGGCTGAGACAAGACAAATTCATGTGGACTACCAAGTCCTGTGGAGGAAAAGGGATGGCACAGCCACTCTTTCAAGTGGAAAGCACCCCAACCCTTGCCTTCACAGACTTTTATTGCTTTTCTGGGCAACATTACATTGAGGATGGTCCTCATTTACTATGCACAGGTTCACTTTAGGTGGTTACCTTTTACAGAAAACAAAGGAGAGGATATTGCTACTTACATAAAAAAAGAAGGATATTTGCAAATGTAAAGAGAAAAGTGGTTGAACTGGTTACACTCATCCTTGGGAGGTTTACCATTGATTTTAGGAAGTTACTTTAAAGATATGCAGTAAACATTTTCTGCCTCAATTCTGGGTGAGGGAATTTTAGCAAAAAGCAAGTCACAAAGTGGCCCAAGTACAGTGCAGGCTTGATTCCCCAGGGGAGAACCTATCCATGAGAGTGGGTTCTGTGCATTGGGCCTTGCTATCCATTGGCCTTTCTGAGTGGGAGCTGGGCCCACGCCATGCAGAACAGTCTGTTATAAGAAGTCAATCACATTTTTAGACTAACAATGATTATGTAAAAAGTGAAAATTCAAGCTCTGTCATAATTGTTCAAAAGAAAATAAAATACTCAGGTCTAAATGTTATATGTACTGAATTTGTACACCTAACATGACAAAGTGGTGATGATAGAAATCAAAGACCTAAGTAAATCAGGAGACATTCCCTGTTCATAAATTGGAACATTTGTCATAGTAAACATGACAGTTATTCTTGTATCAGTTTGCTAGGATTGCCATAATGAACTACAACAGATTTTATGGCTCAAACAACAGAAATTTATTTTTTCATAGTTGTGGAGATTAGAAATAGAAGGACAAGGGATCAGCAGGATTGGTTTCTTTGGAGGCTTCTCTCCTTGGCTTGGAAATGGATGGCTTCTAGGTGTGTCCTCCCCTGGTCTTTCCTTGTACTGTCTGTATGGAAGTCTCCTTTTCTTAAGGACATCACTTATATTGTATTAGGGACCAGAAGAATAACCTCATTTCAACTTAATTACTCATATATACACAAAAACCTGTATACTGATATTTATAGCAGCTTTATTCATAATAGCCCCAAACAGGAAACCATATTCAATTGGTGAGTAATTAAACTAACTGTGGTACATCTGTATCATTGAATACTAGGGAGCAAGAAAAAGGAATGAATATTGATTCACACAATACCCCTAGATGATTCTCCAGAGAATTATTCAGAGTGGAAAATGCCAATCCAAAAAGACCACATTGGGTTGTTCTCCCATTTATATAGTATTCTTTACATGAAAAAATATAGTAACAGAGAATGTATTAATGGTTTTCATGGTTTAAGATTGGGGTGCCCAGGGAAGGGCATAAATGTTGTAATAAAGGGAGGAACAGGAGGAATCTGTTCAGTGACAGAAATGTTCCATATCTTAAATATGTCAATGTCAATATACCAGTTGTGGTATTTTTTAAAATTTATTTTTAGAGAGGGGAAGGGAGGGAGAAATAGCGGGAGCGATACACCAATCATTTGCCTATTGCATGCCCCCAACTGGGGACCTGACTTGCAACCCAGCCATATGCCCTGAGTTGGGAATTGAACCAGCAATCTTTCAGTTCACAGACCAGCACTCAATCCACTGAGCCATACCAACCATGGCCTGATTGTGATATTTTACTATAGTAAAAGATGTAACTACGTTACAATGGCAAAATGTTACCATTGGAGAAGACTGAGTAAAAGATGCTGGTGATCTACATTCATAATTTCTTACAAGTAATTTCATGTGAAAATACAATTATCTAAAAAAATTAATTTAAAAATGTATGTGTAAGGCATATATAACTTTTAAGTGTGGAATTCTAGGCTCATTCCACACTTGGACCTAAAACTCCCCATCTTTCTGGAGATCTAGCAAGGAGTGATACATACAAAACATAAACATATATGTTAACACACATATTACATATTTAAAATATAAGTGTATATAATAACATATATAGGGATATATAAATTATAAATGTACGTCATAACATATATAGTATTTAATATATAAAATATAAGTATAGGCTGAAGAAAGTCGATATCTATACACAAAGTTGATACTATTTTAGCAATTACATACTTCAATGAGGACCACATTTACACCTAAGGTTACAGAAAATTAAAAGCAATTGGCTTCAGTTATCCTTGAGATTATTTTCCTATAGATTAACACAGATTTCAGTTAAATCACAAACCAAAAAATGTATTTTCTCTAAATAATATTCCACAGGTTGTTAGATTCCTACAGCACCACTAACCTCAAATCTATATATTAACCACATCTTAAATATTTTAATTTTTCTAGCTACCATTTTAGCCATAGCTCCAACGTTCAAAAACATAACAAACAAACAAAAAACAAGAGAATCCCAAAAAGTATAAGATCTAGTCTTTACCTGTCTTTTTAAAATTCTCTTCTAGATGCACAAGTACCCATATTGTTCAGGCAAATAAGATATTGTCTGTCAACAAATTCAACTTTATAATCCATGGGGGTGAAACTCAAAAAAAGCCACCTAATAAAAAAATCTCAATATTTATATTCATTGCCAGAAATTTGTTTTTTCTCACCCTTAAAATCACCAATTCATTTGTATCAAACAGTTAAAATTTGTCCATTTAGAATTTTGCCAACAGGATACATTTATACTCTACAGTTTCAATTTATTATTGTGATTTTATAGTTTATCAGTAAACAATACCCAGCCTTAACATTTCCATTAATATTAGAAACCAGTTGTCCTTGCACTCCCTATTTCTTGACATCCTGACAAGATTCCTGTAAATAGATGTGTTTTACCAATTTTGTAAATACAAGGGGAATAAAACTTTAGAAAACACATACGAAAACACACACAAAAATAAGCCCTGGCTGGTTTGGCTCAGTGGATTGAGCACGGGCCTGCGAACCACATGATCATGGTTCAATTCTCAGTCAGCGCACATGCCTGGGTTGCAGGCCAGTCCCCAGCAGGGGACTCACGAGAGGCAACCATACATTGATATTTCTCTCCTTTTTACCCTCCCTTTGCCTCTAAAGATAAATAAATAAAAATAAAAACCCACAAAAATAATAACTATTTGCCTAATTTGGTATTATGCAATCTTATGCTTCTTTTTACTGCAAATATATTTTCTTCAAAAAGTTTTAATAGAGGTTATAGAAGATGGGAGTGAGGCAGGAAGGAGCAGAGTTCAGTTCCCCTTACACATGGGAGAATAACCTAGCTGATCTAAGGAGAAACAGAGCAAACAGCAAACAGTACCCCAGCATATATGAAGATAGGAGACCAAAAATTGTAGAGGACATTGAAAAACCAGACAGTAAGAAGAGTGCTTCAGGACAATAAGGTCTCTGGGACAAGTGCAGGGACCAGTATGGCTGCAGACCCAGGCCCAGTGCCCACCAAGTCTGCCACAGTATTCTTGGGAGAGAGCTGGGTCAACAGCTCCAGCCCCTGCCAAACAAGAATTGAGCAGTACCAGGAGACACCTGGTTGCTTGAAGACAAAGAGAGGGGAATAAGAACTAAGTAGCAAACACAGAAGGGCTGTGAACACCCACGGAGTCTGTGGATGCTGGCTGGAGAGAGTTGAGAGTGGGGCCATGATGGTCCCTGACCCCAATAGTTCCCAGTCTGGTTGGAGAGTTGGGCTGTGTGAGAGGCCATACCTCTGTATGTAGTGGAAGGCTTGAGTGGGAGGAATTTCTCAAAAGAAAAACTGAAAAAAATGTTTGGGGAATTCTGCAGCAGCCGATCAGGCCTCGCCCACACCAAGCCTGGCAGTGCTCCCAAGGAGGCCTGGAAGGCCCTGAATGCACTCCCATAGCACTGGGAAGGATGCACACTTGAACCTGAGGGACCAGAGGCAGCCTGGCCTAGCATGCACACCCACAAGCTGGGGAGAGTGCATTCTGTAGAAGGCCCCAAGCCCATATCCCTAACCCCTGTAAGAGTGGGCTGTGAGGAAGGCCTGGACCCCACACTCAAAGACCCAGGGAGAATCACCTGGCGAGCCCTAGGGATAGTGTGTACCTGAACTGTGGAAACTGAGGGACCAGAAGCTGCTGGAGAGCTAGGCTGGAGGCTGACTGATTGCAGATCAAGAAGGGAGAAAGGCAAAACCAATTGACCCTCAGCCTACTGCAGCCAGGAAGACCAGCAAAACCAGTTTGGCCAGATTGAAGCCAGCAAGAGGCATTTTTTTAAGTAATTATTTTTTTATTTTTATTATTTTTTATCTTTCAACTCCTTTTTCCTTTCTTTCTTTATTTCTTGTTTTATTCCTTCTTCCTTTCCTATCCATTTTATCTCTTCTTGCTTCCCTCTACTTTTCTTTTTAAATTCCCACAAGTGAGACAAGAAAACCTGGAACTATGAAAAGACCAGAGCTGGACCTGAAGAGGGGGTATCCCAACAGCTGAGACAGTGAGACAAATTACTCTTTGCTACTACAGAGAACATGCGGTTTATTGAATATTTGTATGACTATTTTTTATTATTCTCTTTTTTAGAATGAATATTTCCTTTTTCCTTGCTTATTTTTTTAATTTTTATTTTTATGTAGTTCTTGTTCAAGTATAGTTTTCCATCTTATATTCCCAGCCTATTATTCTTATATCTTTTATTTTATTAGTATTTTTGTATTCCTCTTATTTCTGGTTAGTTTTCTTTCCCTGGCCAGTTAAATTGTATTGTTTCACGGGTTCCCCTTGTTCTCTCTTTCATAGTGTATTGTTAATTTACTGTCCTTCACGTCACTTGTGTCCTGTTAGCACACTACTCAAGGTCCTATAATTCCTATACTTCTTATCCAGAACACATAGATTTCCTCATATGATGGATGCTCCATTATCATAAATAATAGCTGCTCCAAACAATTGTAAATACTACATAGCACCCCTCCCAGATCTTAGTCCACTTCATGGTTTCCTGAACTTTTTTACTGTGATTAGCTCTATTGTCTCACACACTACACCTATTCTGTACCCTTTACTCTCACCTTACCCCAGAAACAGACCTCCCACAAGCTTACTACATTCTAGATCCAACTCATATCCCTTCCCTCCCTGACAAGGTTCTTATTTTCTTTCCACTGTTTCTAAAAAGTGGCTAGTTAGTTTGAATATCACAGTTAACACTATACATAGCCAAAGGATCTCCTATCTCTTCTCTACAGGTTGGTACTGTAAATATCATAAAATAAACACTTGCTGTATTAAACGATTTTGCCTTCCCCCTCCAACTTTATTGATCACAAAAAAGAGTAGATGGAAACTGTGAACACCAGGATACCTGCTGTAAGAGGAAACCCCAAAACAAAGGAACCACCAACAGGTGACAACAGAAGAAAGTGAAGGAGGGGGTGGAAGCCACACTAACTTCAATCCAAGACCTATCTGGAAATACAACTACATAGTGAAGAAACTACCCAGAACAAACAACTGAACAAGTGAAAGTCAGAATCCTCCAAACCCTGTACACACAGAAGAACCAGCTTCAACACAACCTTTCTACAACTGCACAACAGAATACAAGAGGTGGTAGACAGAGTGACCCTCAGTTCATCAGCTGATGGGAAGGAACCACAAAAGAAAAACAAAAAAAAAATCAAAACACAAAGACAAACACAGAGCCAAAATAAACAACATCCCAAGACCAGTGAGGTTGGGAGATCAAGGAAACGACACCACTGAATCTCACAGGTATTCTAACATAGAAGTTCAAACTAAAACCAGGGAGTCATAACAGATCAATTTAAGAACCCGAGGCTAACAGGAAAAGTCTCAAAAACAATTGGAAGAAAAAGAAACAATCCCCAAATGAAAGAAAAGGAGGAAGCCTCAAAAAGAATGCTAAATGAAATACAGGCTAGTCAAATATCAGATATTGAGTTCAAAGCAATGGTTGCCAGGAAGTTCAATGAGCTCAAGAGAATTACCAGGAACAACAGAGAAACTACAGTGAACTCACTGAAAACTATATCAACATGAAAAAGGAAATAGAAACTATCAACAAGGGCCAAGAGGAAATGCAGAATACAATTTCTGAACTGAAGAACACAGTGGAAGGAATCAAAAGCAGGATCGATGAAGCAGAAGATTGGATCAGTGAGCTAAAGGACAAAGTAGAAAAAACACCGAGAAACAGCAAGAAAAGGAAAAGAGGCTCAGAAAGAGTGAAGAGGGGTAAAGGGAAATGCAGGACAGTATTAAATGTAATAATATCCATATTATAGGAATGCAAGGAGAAGAAGAAGAGCAAGGGATAGAAAACCTATTTGAAAAAGTAATAATGGAAAACTTCTCTAATTTGAGGAGAGAAAAAGTCACTGAAGTCCAGGAAACACAGAGACTCCTAAACAAAAGGAACCCAAAGAGGCCTACTTCAAGACACATCATCATTAAAATGGCAAATTTCTAAGACAAACAGGTAATCTTAAAGGCAGTAAGGGAGAAATAGGAAGTAAAAGACAAGGGAGCTCCAATAAGGTTAGCTGCTGACTTCTCAATGGAAACACTCCAAGCAAGAAGAGAATGGCAAGAAATATTCCAAGTAATGAAAACCAGAGGCCAGCAACCAAGGCTACTTTACCCAGCAAGGTTCTCAATGAAGATAGAAGGCCAAATAAGGAGCTTCCCAGACAAAAGAAGTTTAAAAGGATACACTTCCACCAAAGCAGTTTTGCAAGAAAAGCTAAAGGGACTGCTTTAAGGAAAAGAAGGAAAAGAGGGACAGAGAGACAGGAACACAGGTACAAAAATGGCAATGAATAAGTACCTATCAATAATAACCTTAAACATAAATGAACTAAGTGTTCCAATACAAAGATACAGAATAGCTGAATGGATAAGAAAGCATGACCCACACATATGTTGCCTACAAGAGACCCACCTCAGGACAAAAGACACAAACAGAGTGAAACTGAAGCTCTGGAAACAAATTTTCCAAGTAAACAGACAGGAGAAAGAAAAGCTGGGGTAGCAATACTCATATTAGACAAAGTAGACTTCAAAAGATGGTCCACCAGGAACAATGTGCTTGTCTTAACCCTGAATGATCTGCTTAAGAGCCCAAAAGATGGCCCATAAAGGCATATCTAGAAGGTCATTTCATAATACTCAAAAAAGATTCCACCAAGAAAATACAAATATCGTAAACATATATGTACTCAACATAGGAGCACCCAAATACATAAGGAAAATCTTGGAGGACTTCAAGAATAATATTGACATCAGCACAATTATAATTGGGGATTTTAACACCCCACTGTCAAAAATGGACAGATCTTCCAAACAAAATATCAATAAAGATATTGTGACATTAAACAATGACCTGGGTGAAATGGACTTAACAGATGTATATAAAACCTTTCATCCCAAAGAAGCTAGATACACATTCTTTCCAAATGCACATGGAACATTTTCAAAGATAGATCATATGATAGGACAGAAAACAAGCCTCAAAAATTTTAAGAAAGTTGACATAATATCAAGCATTTTCTTTAACCACAAGGTACTGAAACTAGAAACCAACCCCAAATAGAAAAAAAAAAACCCAAAACACTCAAAATCATGGAGATTGAATAGCATGCTATTAGACAATGAGTGGGTCAAGAATGAAACTAGGGGCCCTGGCTGGTGTAGCTCAGTGGATTGAGCACGGGCCTGCGAACCACACAATCGCAGTTCAATTCCCAGTCAGGGCACATGCCTGTGTTGCAGGCCAGTTCCCAGCAGGGGACTCACGAGAGGCAACCATACATTGATATTTCTCTCCTTCTCTCCTTCCCTTCCTCTCTAAAGGTAAATAAATAAAATATTTTTTTTTAAAAAAGAATGAAACTAAGGAAGAAATAAAAATGTTTCTGGAAACAAATGAAAATGAACTCACAACAACCCAGAACTCATGGAACACAGGGAACGCAGTCCTGGGAGGGAACTTCATAGCAATACAGTTCTACCTAAAAAAGATAGAAACATTTCAAACAAACAACCTAACCCTATGCCTACAGAAACTCAAGAAACGACAACAACAAAAAAGACAGCCCAGAGCAAATAGAAGGAGGGAAATAACCAAAATCAAAGCAGAATTAAATGACATAGAGACTAGAAGCACAATTCTAAGGATCAATGAATCCAGGAGCTGGTTCTTTGAAAATATAAAAATCAACAAGCCTCTAAGCAGACTCATCAAGGAAAAAGAGAGAGGACCCAAATAAACATAATCAGAAATGAAAGAGGAGAGATTACAACCGACACCACAGAAATACAAAGGATTGTAAGAAATTACTATGAAAAATTGTATGCCAAGAAATTTGAAAGCCTAGGTGAAATGGATAAATTTCTAGAAAAATATTACCTTCCAAAACTCAATGAAGAAGAAGGAGAAAGCCCAAACAGAACAATAACAGCAGATAAAATTGAAGTGGTAATCAGAAAACTCCCGACACAAAAAAACCCTGGACTGGATGGTTTTATAGGAGGAGTCTACAAAGAATTTAAGGAAGACCTAACCCCTGTCCTTCCAAAAAAAATTCAAAATGCTGGAAGACTCCCAAACTCTTTTTATGAAGCCAGCATCATTCTATTTCCCCAAATCAGAGAAAGGCACAACATAGAAAGAAAACTTCAGGCCAATGTTGCTAATGAACATAGATGCTAAAGTCCTCAACAAAATATTAGCAAACTGCATCCAGCAATACATTAAAAAGATTATACACTATGACCAAGTGGGATCTATCCCAGGGATGCGAGGATGGTACAATATTCTCAAATCAATAAATGTAATACATCACAAAAACAAAAGCAAAGACAAAAATCACATGATCATATCAATAGACGCAGAAGAAATTTTGGTAAGGTACAGCATGCTTTTATGATAAAAAACTCTCAGGAAAGCGGTAATAGAGGGAACATTCCTCAACATAATAAAGGGCATATATGAGAGTCCTACAGCCAACATCATTCTCAATGAGCAAAATCTAAAAGCTTTTCCACTAAGATCAACAAGACAATGTTGTCAATTTTCACCGCTTTTATTCAATATACTATTGGAAGGGTTTTTTTTTTTAGATTTTATTTATCTTTAGAGGGAAAGAGAAGGAGAGAAGTATCAATGTATGGTTGCCTCTCATGAGTCCCCTGCTGGGAACTGGCCTGCAACCCAGGCATGTGCCCTGACTGGGAATTGAACCGTGATCATGTGGTTTGCAGGCCCGCACTCAATCCACTGAGCTACGCCAGCCAGGGCTGTGGTAGTTTAATCCTCCGTGATCAGACAAGGAAAGGAAATAAAAGGCATCCAAATCTGAAAGGAGATACCAAGACTGTCGTTTGAAGATGATATGATAGTGTACAGAGAAAATCCAATAGACTCTGCCAAATAAGTGCTTTACCTAATAAATGAATTTGGCAAAACAGTTGGATACAAAGCCAATATCCAGAAATTAAAGGTGTTTTTGTATACCAACAATGAAACAGCAGAAGTTGAAATCAAGAAAAAAATCCCATTTGATATAGTGAAGAGAATCCTAAAATACCTAGGAATAAACTTAACCAAGGAGGTAAAAGACCTGTACTCAGAAAACTACACAACACTGAAGGAAAAAAATCAAGGAAGAAATGAACAAATGGAAACATATACCATGTTCATTGATCAGAAGAATTAACAGAATCAAAATATTCATAATACCCAAAGCAATTTACAGATTCAACACAATACCTATTAAAGTGCCAATGCCATATTTCACAGATATAGAATAAACACTTCAAGCATCTATATGGAATCATAAATACCCCTGAAAAGCTGCTGCAATTTTGAGCAAGAAGAGCAAAGTAGAAGGGATCACAATATTTGATACAAAACTGCATTACAAGGCCACTGTGAATCAAAACAGCCTGGTACTGGCATAAAAACAGGCACATAGACCAATGAAACAGAATAAAGAGCCCAGAAATAATCCAAAATCTCTATGGTCTATTAATATTCCACAAAGGGGGCAGCAACATAAAGTGGAGTAAAAATAGCCTCTTTAACAGATGGTGTTGGGAGAACTCGACATCTACATGCAAAAAACCAAAACTTGAGCACCAACCTACACATACACAAAAATAAGTTCAATGGGGATAAAAGATTTAAATATAAGTTCTGACACCATTTAAGTCCTATAGGAGAAAATAGGCAGGAAAATCTCAGATATTTCATGCAGCAATATTTTCACTGGTATGTCCCCTAGTGCAAGGAACACAAAGGAAAGAATAAACTAATGGGATCTCATCAAAATAAAAAGCTTCTGCATGGCTAAAGAAAACAGTATTAAGATAAAAAGAAAACCAACTGTATGGGAAAATATATTTGCCAATGATACCTCAGACAAGAGTTTAATCTCCAAAATATACAAAGAACTCACATTATTCCACTCCAAAAAGATGAGCAACCCAATTAAAAAATGGGCAAAGGACTCGAACAGACACTTCTCCAAGGACATACATAGGATCCAGAGACACATGAAAAGATGCTCAATATCACTAGCTATCAGAGAGATGCAAATTAAAACTACAATGAGATACCACTTTACACTGGTCAGAATGGACATCATAGAGCAACAAACAACAAGTGTTGGAGAGGTTGTGGAGAAAAGGGAAGCCTAGTGCTCTGTTGGTGGGATTGCAGACTGGTACAACCACTCTGGAAAACAGTATGGAATTTCCTCAGAAATCTCAAAATGGATATGCCTTTTGACCCCGCAATTCCCCTGTTTGGATTATGTCCTAAGAACCCTGAAACACCAATCCAAACTTCTATGCACCCCGATGTTCATAGCAGCACAATTTCCAACAGCCAAGTGCTGGAGACAACCTAGGTGCCCATTAGTAAATGAATGGATCAAAAAACTATGGTACAAGGCCCTGGCTGGTGTAGCTCAGTGGATTGAGCGCGGGCCTGCAAACCACAGGATCGCGGTTCGATTCCCAGTCAGGGCAAATGCCTGGGTTGCAGGCCAGTTGCCGGTTCCCAGTTCCCAGCAGCGGATGCATGAGAGGCAACCATACATTGATATTTCTCTCCCTCTCTCCTTCCCTTCCCCTCTAAAGATAAATAAATAAAATCTCTAAAAAATGTTCAAAAATAAATAAATAGCTATCAGATTAAAAAAAAAACTATGGTACATTTATGCAATGGTATTCTATGCAGCAGATAGAAAGAAAGAAAAAAGGAGCTCCTCCCCTTTGTGACAGCATGGATGGAACTGGAAAGCATTATGCTAAGTGAAATAAGCCAGGCAGTGAAAGACAAATACCTTATGACCTCACCTTTAACAGGAACCTAAACAACCAAACAAACAAAGAAGCAAAATATAGCCAAAGACAATGAAATAGAGAACAGGCTGACAGTGACCAGAAGGGAGAGGGGAAGGAATTTCAGGGGAAGAAGAGAAGAGTTTGAAGGAACTAGTACAAAGGACACATGGACAATAACAGCGGTTAGGTGGAGCCTGGAGGTAGGTGAGGAGGGCTGGGGGGTTGGGCTAAGATGGGGGTAAAAGGCAGAAAAGTGTACTTGAACAACAATTAGAATTAAAGAAAAATCTTTTAATAATAATGATCAAAGTCATATGTAATGCAATTATAACAATTTATTCAAATCAGTATAGAAAATCGATTATTCTTATTACATTTATTCTGTTCAATGGTAAAAATATGGCATCTTAGTTTATTACAGTTCTTAAAAATCAGATTTTGTTTCCTCCTGAAATTATTGAATAATGATTTTTTAATCTTAGAAGTACAGAACTATAATAACAAGCCAAGATGAATAATTTTTACATTCATGTAATAGTGACAATTTTCTCCCATGCTCTAGGACAAGCAAAAATAATTGCTTTTCACAAAATAATAACCTCCATTTTTACTAGTAAGTATTAAAAATCTTCATGCTCATGTTTATTGCTATTTTCCATTTCTAAATTTTAAGAAATCAATTCCCAACTTGTTAGTGCCTACAGTTCAAGTTAACATTTTCCATGTTCTATAATTCTAACGTTTGTGCAGTTGTCAGTCAAGATTTTCAAATTAGCTGTCTTGATTCCCATGCTTTCCTCCTCAGGAAAAATAAATGTTTTTCTATTTCAGAAATTTCTATTTTCACCAGCTTCCATTTTATGGTTCTGACAGTATATGTGGATATTGGTGTGCTCAGAGTTGAGGTCAGGCTATCTGGCTTGTTAGGTCTTCATTTATTTCTTCTAATTTGGTGGTGTCCCTGATAGTAATAAATTTTAATGTTTAAATGCAATATATTTCATATCTATTTAAAATTAAAACATATGTATACATACATATGATAATTATACACTTAAAATTAACCACTTTACCATATAAAGTGAACTGTTTAAAATATTAAATGGATAAAATCTGGTTTTCAACCTGAATCTAAATATAGAGTTTGTAGGTTTAAAGTAATCCTTGCCTATGGTTTGCTTCACTAAGTTTCCAAATATCTAAGTCATACTTAACTTTACTTGGGGTTTATCAAACTAATGACCTCCAATTTATCACTCTCAACTCCATAGGTTGCTTCTGACTTTTAGTAGTTGGTAAAAGCTCATCACTAAGTGAAATGGAGCCATGCTGCCTGGAACCTTGCCTCCTCTAGGACTTAATCTCTCTCTCTCTCTTCTCCATCCCTCCCTCCCTCCATCCCTCCCTCTCTCTCATCACTGCATCAAATGACACCTTCACAGCACACTGTACTAAGCATTAGAAATCACCATCTTATTCTTTACCTGTAGATTTCTTCAGACCACCTAATTACCAGTTTTTTCAGATTCAGTGGGAATCTATTCAATGTCATTCATTTATCAGTTTTTTGTTTTTTTGTTTTTTTTAATATATTTTATTGATTATACCATTACAGTTGTTCTATTCCCCCCTTCCTTCCTCTCCACCTGCACACTCCCTCCCCCGACATTCTCCCCCCCTTAGTTTATAACCATGTGTCTCAAGTTCTTTAGATTCTATATTTTCGCCACTATTCTTGCCCTCCTCCCTATTTACTACCTACCTTCTATGCTATTTTCTTACTACCTACCGTCTATGCTATTTTCTGTACCTTCTCCCCTCTTCTCCTCCTCCCACTCCCCTGTTGCTAACCCTCCATGTGTTCTTCATTTTTATGGTTCCACTCCTGATCTAGCTGTCCTCTTGGTTTGCTTTTGCTTTAGGTGTGGTTGTTAAGAACTGTGAGTTTGCTGTCCTTTCACTGTTCATATTTTTCATCTTCTTTTTCTTATATAAGTCCCTTTAGCATTTCATAGAATAAGGGCTTGGTGATGATGAACTCCTTGAACTTGACCTTACCTGAGAAGCATTTTATCTGTCCTTCCATTCTAAATGAAAGTTTTGCTGGATAAAGCAATCTTGGCTGTAGGTCTTTGGATTTCATGACTTGGAATACTTCTTTCCAGCCCCTTCTTGCCTGTAAGGTCTCTTTTGAGAAATCCGCTGACAGTCTGATGGGTACTCCCATCTGTTGAAGATATTGATAGAAAAACAGTTATAGTAGGGAATTTTAACACCCCACTGTCAAAAATAGATAGGTGATCCAAACAAAATTTCAACAAAGATATTGCAACATCAGGGGTGTCAGACTCATTGTCACTGGGAAACGCATCAGCCTTGCAGTTACCTTCAAAGGACCTAAACAATTCTAGGACTATATAAATGTAACTACTCCTTAACTATTAAGGAATTGAAATTACAGTCGGCCATTAGAAGGCAACCGAGAGGCTGATGTGGCCCCCAGTGAACATAAGTTTGACACCACTATCCTAGATGAAATGGACTTAACTGATAAATATGGAACCTTTCAGCACAAAGAAGTAAAATATGCATTCTTTTCACGTGCACATGGAACATTTTCAAAGATAGACCACATATTAGGACACAAAAACCTCAACAAATTCAAGAAAATTTAAATCACATCAACCATTTTCTCAAATCACAATGACTTGTAACTGACAAGGAATGGCTTGTAACTCAGTTACAAGGAAAATCTCAAAAACACTCAAACTCATGGAGATTAAATACTATGCTATTAGAAATGAATGGATCAAGAATGAGATCAAGGAAGAAACAAAATATTTCTGGAAACAAATGAAAATGAACTCAAAATAATCCAAAACTTCTGGGACACTGTGAAGGCAGTCCTGAGAGTGAAGTTCATAGCAATACAGGGCTACCTAAAAAAGATAGAAACATTTCAAATAAACAACCTAACCCTACACCTATAAGAACTCAGGGAACAACTACAAAGACAGCCCAGAGCAAGTAGAAGGAAGGAAATAACCAAGATCAGAGCAGAATTAAATGACATAGAGACTAAAAGCACAATAGCAATGATCAGTAAACCCAGGACCTGGTTCCTTAAAAAGATAAAATCAACAAGCCTTTAAGCAACAAGCCTTTAAGCCTTTTTTCTTGGAGTCAAGGAAAAAGGAGAGAGGACCCAAATACAATCAGAAAGAAGAGAGCATAGACTACAACTGATGCCACAGAAATACAAAGGATTGTACGAAATTCCTATGAAGAATTGTATGCCAAGAAATTTGAAAACCTAAGTGAAATGGACAAATTTCTAGAAAAATATAATCTTCCAAAACTTAATGAAGAAGAAGCTGACAGCATGAAAAGACCAATAATAGGTGATGAAATTAAAGCATTAATCAAAAAAACTCCCACCACACAAAAACCCTGGACAACATGGTTTCTCAGGAGAATTCTACAAAGCATTTAAGGAAGAGCTAACACCTATCCTTCACAGACTATTACAAAAAATCTAAGAAGACTCTAAAACTCTTCTTATGAAGCCAGCATCGTCATAATCCCAAAACCACATAAAGACATAACAAAGAAAGAAAATACAGGCCAATGTCGCTGATGAACATAAACACTAAAATCTTCAACAAAATATTGGCAAACCAAATCCAGCAATATATTAAAAAGATCATATACCATGATAAACTGTGATTCATCCCAGGATGCTAGGATGGTACAATATTCATAAATCAATAAATGTAATATATCATATAAATGAAAGGAAAGACAAAAATTACATGATTATATC
Organism: Sturnira hondurensis; assembly: GCF_014824575.4. Taxonomy (NCBI): domain Eukaryota; kingdom Metazoa; phylum Chordata; class Mammalia; order Chiroptera; family Phyllostomidae; genus Sturnira; species Sturnira hondurensis. The sequence continues at coordinate 190,793 of NW_028098109.1, forward strand.
AATAAATGCAGAAAAAGCTTTTGATGAGGTACAGCACTCATTTATGATAAAAACACTCAGCAATGTGAGAATAGAGAGAGCATTCCTCAAACTAATAAAGGTCATATATGAGAGACCTACAGCCAACATCATACTCAATGGGCAAAAACTAAAATCTTTCCCACTAAGATCAGGAATAAGATAAGGTTGTCCACTTTCATCACTCCTATTCAACACAGTATTGGAAGTCCTAGCCACAGAAATCACACAAGAAAAAGAAGTAAGAGGCATGCAAATTAGAAAGGAGGAAGCAAAATTGTTATTGTTTGCAGATGACATGATAGTATACATAGGAAATTCTATAGATTACACCAAAAAGCAACTTGATATAAAAGGTGAATTTGGCAAAGCAGTGGTATACAGTCAACATTCAGAAATCAAAGGCATTTTTGTACACCAAAAATGAAATATCAGAAATAGAAATCAGGAAGAAAATCCCATTTGATATAACAACCAGAAAAAGAAAGTACCTAGGAATAAACCCAACGAAGGAGGTAAAAGAGCTATACTCAGAAAACTACACAACACTGAAAAAAGAAATCAAGGAGGACACAAACAAATGGAAATATATACTGTGTTCATGGATTGGAAGAATTAACATCACCAAAATGTCCATACTACCCAAAGCAATTTACAGATTCAATGCAATACCTATTAAAGTACCAATGGCATATTTCACAGACATAGAACAAACACTTCAAAATTTATATGGAACCATAAACAACCCCAAATAGCAGCTACAATTTTGAGAAAGAAGAACAAAGTAGGAGGGATCACAATACCTGACATCAAACTGTATCACAAGGCAACTGTAATCAAAATAGCCTGCTACTGGCATAAGAAGAGACACATAGACCCATGGAACAGAACACAGAGACCAGAAATAAACCCAACTCTCTGTGGTCAATTAATATTTGAAAAAGGGTGAAGAAACATAAAATGAAGTAAAAAGAGCCTCTTCAACAGATGGTGTCAGGAGATCTGGAAAGCTACAATCAAAAAAATGAAACTCGACCACCAACTTACACTTTACACAAAAATCAGTTCAAGGTGAATAAGTTCAACTTACACCTTACACAAAAATCAGTTCAAGGTGAATAAGATAAGGTTGTCCACTTTCATCACTCCTATTCAACACAGTATTGGAAGTCCTAGCCACAGAAATCACACAAGAAAAAGAAGTAAGAGGCATGCAAATTAGAAAGGAGGAAGCAAAATTGTTATTGTTTGCAGATGACATGATAGTATACATAGGAAATTCATAAGGCATGACACCATAAGAGTACTTCAGGTTAACATGGGCAGGAAAATCTCAGATATTCCACACAGCAATATTTTCACTGATATGTCCCCTAAAGCAAGAGACATAAAGGAAAAAATAAACAAATGGGATCTCATCAAAATAAAAAGCTTCTTCATGGCTAAAAAAAAAAAAAAAAAACAGCATTAAAATGAAAACGGTACCAAGTGTATGGGAAAACATATTTGCCAATGATTCTTCAGACAGGGGTTTGATCTCCAAAATAGATAAGAAACTCACATGAGTCCACTCCAGGAAGACAAACAATTCAGTCAAAAAAATGGGCAAAAGATCTGAAGGGACACTTCTCTAAGGAGGACATACAGAGGGCCCAGAGACATATGAAAAGATGTTCAGCATCACTAGCCATCAGAGAGATGCAAAATAAAACCACTGAAATACCACTTCAAACCAATGAGAATGGTCATCATTAACAAATATACAAACAAGTGTTGGAGAGGATGTGGAGAAAAGGGAAACTTAGTGCACTGTTGGTGGGAATGCGGACTGGTGCAGCCACTGAGGAAAACAGTATGGAATTTCCTCAGCAAACTAAAAATGAAACCAGCAATTCTACTGTTGGGATTATATCCTAAAACCCCAGTAACACCAATCAACAAGAACTTATGCACCCAGATGTTCAAAGCAGCACAATTTATAATAGTTGCATGCTGGAAGCAACCTAAGTGTCTATCAGTAAACGAATGGATAAAAAACTATGGCACATTCACACAATGGAATACTATGCAACAGAACTAAAGAAGCAGCACCTAACTTTGGCAACGGCATGGATTGAAGTGGAGAGCATTATGCTAAGTAAAATAAGCCAGGCAGTGAGGGAGAAATGCCATATAATCTCACATTTAATTGGAACCTAATCAAAAAGAAAAACAAGCAAAATATAACCAGAGACATTGAAGTTAAGAACAATCTGACAGTAACCACAGGGGAGATGGGAGGGGCTAATGGGGGATCAGAGGAAAGGGTTTTCAGGAACAACTATAAAGGACTCATGGACAAAACTAATGGGTGTGGGGATCAGGGTGAGGGAGGTGGAGATGGCTGGGTTGGGGTAGTTGTGGGGGAAATGTAGACAACTGTACTTGAACAACAATAAAAAAATGAAATTAAATGCTTAGATTATGAGAGTGAAATAAGTAGACTAAAATTTAAAACTGCAGTCAGCATCATTTGTATAATATGTTTTTGTGTTCTTTATCTTTTCTTTCAGATTATGTCTGGCCACTACCTAGGTATTTGTGCCCTGTCTGGATTTCTCTAGATGTTTTATTTTCTACAGCGTCCATCATGCACCTCTGTGCTATCTCGCTGGATCGGTATGTAGCAATACGTAATCCTATTGAGCATAGCCCTTTCAATTCGCGGACTAAGGCCATCATGAAGATTGCTATTGTTTGGGCAATTTCTATAGGTAAATAACTTTCTGGGCCATTAGAATTGCAACGGCTATGCTCAATACCTTTGGATTATGTACTGTGAACAACGAACAGACATCGACTGGTAACATTTGTATATAATCGGGATTGTTATGTTTAATAATTATTCTTAACCTATTTATCTGATATTTAGGTTAACAATAATAGAATAAATGTAATGTAGATGAGTATTTATATGAAAAATTTCTACTCATTATGCTAAATTATTTTATGCATCAATATGCCAATGAATTCTTCAACACAGAAAAGAAATCTTTAAGATGTTTAAAAAGATTTGAAAATGACAAAAATATGTGACAAAAATCTAAATTTAAAAATGTAACATTTAAATGTTAGAAAATATAAATCTACACTAGAATAGTGATCTTAACATTTTTATTCTATTTCCATGTCTTCTTCAGTGGAAATATTATCAGTGCAATAGGAATCTTCATGAAGTAAACATGCCAAATTTATGCTGTTAATCACCTAAAATATACTATTTTCTCTTATTTTCAAATATCTCCTTGGATTTAGGTTATTGAAAAAGAGAAAAATCTCTTCATATTTTTTAACGATTTTGTTTATCTTTAGAGGGGAAGGGAAGGAGAGAGGGAGAGAAATATCAATGTATGGTTGCCTCTTGTGCGTCCCCTTCTGGAAACTGGCCTGCAGTCCAGATATGTGCCCTGACTGGGAATTGAACTGTGATCCTTTGGTTGGCAGGCCCGCACTCAATCCACTGAGCTACACCAGCCAGGGCTCTCTTGATTTGTTTAAAGATTTGGGGGAGGTTGAAGAAGAGAAGTGATCACCATATTGCTTGTATTTGAAATATTCATAAATGCCTTAATGATGCTAATATTCAAGACACAAAATTTAACCAATTGAAATATAAGAGCTTTTACAATTCTCTTACTTTTCTTCTTCTCTCTTGCAGTTGCAACTTATATATGTAATGCCTCATTAAATAATTTTTAAAGTTATGCTTCTGTAAAAGATTCTGGTAAAATTTATAATCCTCTCTGATATCATCTAAAGATTTTGACTTTGGGTTTATCTATAATATAAATTGATCTAACTTTTAAGATTTTTCACCAATTATTATAGGTGAATGCATGCACACACACACTTTTGGACAAAATACAATGAAACTTATATCACAAAAAAGTGAATATATACACACAGTTTGACCTACATACTCAAGTATTCACAGATTTTACCTCCTCTACCCTGAAGAACTCATCTAAAAAATGCCGTTTCTTATGGTGCTTACAAAGGAAATGCACAGCTAAATTAAATTAAAATATTTGGGGCATCAGCTTCTAATAATGAGTCTTGCACTAAAAACAACTAAAATATAGAAAAATACTACAAGCATCCTGAAGCTAATAAGATAATGAAGGATCCAGAAAGAGACAGGTATCCAGGAAAAAAGATCATGACTTTTGGTTCCTTCTGCCAATGATGCATTTGTAAACCTGAAGCTGTGACTGATGTTAAGAAGCTCATCTTACCAACTCATAAACAGAGTAAAACCATGGTAAGAATATAGAACCTGGCAAGGGTTAAACAACTTGCATTTATTTTTTGGATCCCAGAGGTCTATATACTAGAAATAAGGATGGACCAGGATTAAATCACCCTTGTTATATTCAGGCCTGATTCAAGTCATCTATCTAATTTAGAAAAATCTTAGAACTGGATTAATGTGATTTTATATTCTTCATGTTTCCAATTTTTTGACATAGGTGAAAAAATCATCATCCTAGTCTTCAAATTATTTCTTTCAATAATTTTTAATTACAGTAACTGAAATACAATAATAAACAGGCAAATGAAGAGACAAGACAACATGAATCAGATACAACAAAATGAAATGTAATAAAAATGAACCCAGAGTCACTCAAGATAGTTGAATTACCTGACATAGACTTTAAACAACTAGTTGTGATTTGCACATGGAAATTACATGCTGAACTGAAATATTTCAGCAAGAAACTGCAAACTATACAGAGTGACATTTAGGATTTCAGAAACTAGAAAAGCTGGAGGTTTAGCATAACATAAGAACTCAAAGGCAGATTGGACATGGCTAAAGAAAGAATTACTAGAGGTTGGTTAGAATAAACTGCAATGGGTGAAGAAAGAAAAATGGAAGGGTGGAGAAGAGATAATAAAAGGATAATAATATAAAGTGAGAAGAGTTCCACAAAGTGAGAAAAATGACAGAAAAACAGTATTTGAAGAAATAATGGCTTTTAGAATTGATGAGAAACTGAGTCTCACATTTAAAGGGCTCAACAGTCTCAAGCAGAATGAATAAAAACAATCAACATTAGACTCATCATAGTGACACTGCAGAAATAAAAATAATGTTAACCTTAAAGAAAAAATAGAGATCAATTTCAATAAAGAAACAATAAGATGTATGAATGCATTCTCAGCAACAATGAAAGCCAGAATAGGTTGAAATAAGTCTTAATGTGCTGATTAAAAAGTGAATGCTAAATTAGAGTTATATACTCAGCAAATTTACACCTCAAGAACCAAAGTGAAATAAGGGCATTATCAGATAAGCAAAAACTAAGAGTACATGACAAAAACACACTGACTTAAGGAAACACTAGTGACTCTTTATAAAACAAAGGAAATGGTCATGGATAGAAAGGTTGGAGGAAAAGAAAACAATTAAGAGCAATAAAAATGGTAAATGTGTAGTTAAATATAAGTAAATATTTATTGTAAATATTGACTGTATAAAACAACAAGAACACTGTATCCTAGAGCTCAGAATATTTATGGAACTAAAATGCACAAAACAATAGTATATGAATAAAGAGTGTTGAAAGTAAAATCTTTCATTTTCCAGGAGAAAGATAAAAATGATACTTGATATTAAGCTCTGATAAATAGCCTACATAATTTTTTGTATATTCAAAAGTACTAACAGAAAAGAAATGTTTAATTTTCAAATTTACCAAGGAATATTATAGTATAATAAAACAAATCCAAAAGTAGGCAATAATATCAGGGAAGAAAATATCTAAACACATACTAAGATGGCAGAAATTAAAACAAATAAAGTTTATACTTGAGCAATGTGAGGGTTTATGGGCACCAACACCGCTCACAACTGAAATCTGTGTATAACTTTTGACTCCCTCAGAACTTAACTAATAGCCTAATACTGACTTTCCTACTAACATAAAGAGTTAGCACATGTTATATGTGATTTGTATTATATACTATATTCTCATGGTAAAGCAAGATATAGAAAATGTTATGAAGAAAACTCTAAGGAAGAGAAAAACATGTACAGTCTGTAGTGTTATTTATTCATACAATAAGTTTACTTCATCTCTTTACAAGATTAATTGTCTGTCAGAACCTACATCAATATTGTCTTATATGACACAAAACACTGTAGATGTTATATTACTAATACTAGACATAAAAATGTGAAAAAATCATATTTATTATTTATCATTTTAATGAATTATTCATGCATCGATTATGAAAAAGCAATAATATGATTGCATTGTGATAACCTAATATAATTGATACAGTACTTCATAGTAGACTAGCCTATACACTAATAAATAAAACTTTATAAAAATTTTATAACACAGTATTACAGTCATATTCATAATACAGCATTAGAAATATTGTTACATTTTTAAAATCACTTGCCTATGATGAGAGGCTAATAAGCTATTTCTCCAATTATGAGGTAGAGGTATACTATATAGTAATGTAAATCTTTGAAAGCAAAGTTATAAAACAGCAGGAAAACTAAGACATTATTAGTTTTTAAAAATTATTTTTTAAAGATTTTATTTATTTTTCAGAGAGATAAGGAAGGGGAAAAGAAGGAAGGAAGCATCAAGGTGTGAAAGAAACATCAGTCAGTTGCTTCTCACACGTTCCCAAATGGGGACCTGGCCCACAACCCAGGTATGTTCCCTGAATGGGAATCGAATCAGTAACATTTTGGGTCACAGTCTGGTGCTCAGCCCACTGAACCAACCAGTCAGGGCTATTAGTTTTATATTAACTATCACACACCTCCCTACAAGTCTTGCACACAGTGTTTTAAAAGATGAATACTTAGGTGATGATGGTGGTGACACAGAAACATATCATACAGTTCTTGCAGTACAGTTATTAGATTTTCACATGAAGACACTCACACACATAAATAACAGATAAGTTTACTGGCTGCATAGCCTGATGATTATTTACTGTTCATTAAGTGGAAGTGGATCATCATGAAAGTCTTCATTTTTGTGTGTTCTTCAAATTGAGTAGTCTGAGGAGGAGGAGAAAGAGGAAGAGTTGTTCTTGTAGTCTCAGCAGTGGCAGAGGCAAAAAGAGAAAGGGGAGGCAAGAGAGGCAAGCATACATAGTGTAACTATATGGAAATATATTATAATTTCTGTTAGAAACTTTTTGCTCTTTCATTTCTCTAAAACTGTTTCTATAGTTTATCAATCTGTCTTTCACCATTTGCTTTAGTTTCAGTGCCCATATCATAGAAGAATCCATGTCATAAAAGAAGTCAAAAGCAGCCTTGAGTAATCAAAACCCTTATGCCATATTGTATAATAATTTGTTTTTCTGCCACTGCTTCTTCTATGTCTTTTTCTTCATTGTCTGACACTGGCTCAGAAGCACTCATCTCCATGAAGTCATCTCCTGTTAATTCTCCTGGTGTGTTGTCTGTTAGCTCTTAAATTTCCCCAAGATTCATATCTTAAAACCTTTCACACCGTACCATTTTTTTTGGCCATATCCACAATCTCTTTCATGATTTCCTTGCTTGGCTTTATCATAAATCCTGCGAAGTCGTGCACAGCATTTAAACACAGTTTTCTCCACCAGGACTTAATTTATTATTTTAGGCTTGATGGTTTTCATGCCTTTTTTTGTAACAATGATAGCATCTTCAAAAGTGTAATCCTTCCAGACTTTCACAATGTTATTTCAAGATTCTCTCACATTGTTTTGATGATCCTTTCCATAGAGAACCATGTGTAATGAGCTTTAACAATCTTTATAACCCCCTGGGCTAGTGGCTGAATTAGAAACATATTTGGGAGCAAGTAGACCATTCTGATGCCTTTGGTGCTGAACTCATGGGATTCTGAATGTCCAGGGACATTGTATAAATCAAAAGAACTTTAAAAGGCAGTCCCTTTTCTGGTAAGGTACTTCCTGACTTCAGAGACTAAACATCAATAAACCAATCTAAAGAAAGGGTTCTTGTTGTCCAGTCCTTTTTGTTCTATAACCACAAGAATGACAATTGGTGTTTATCTTTTCCCTTCATGGCTTGGGGGTTAGCAGCTTTATAGGTAGTCCTGATCATAAACCTGACTGCATGTGTACAAAAGAGTAGAGTTAGCTTATTCCTTTCTGACTTAAATCCTGGTTCTCACTTCTCTTTATCACTGATATATGTTCTTTGTGACTTTTTTTTTCCTGGAATGGGGCACTTTTATCTGCATTAAAAAGCCTGTTCAGGCAAATACCATTTTTCTTCAATGGTTTTGCTGATGACATCTGGGAACTTGTCTGCTGCCTTGATTGGCAAAAGTTGCTTCTCCTGTTATCTTCATATTTTTAAAGCTAAATCTCTTTCTAAAATTATCAAATCATCATTTTCTGGCATTAAATTCTACTGCTTTACATCCTTCACCCTCCTTTTGCTATAATTTGTCATATAATAACTTTTCTTTTTCTCAAATCATAGAATCTATAAGTATTCCTTTCTTATAGCAATTCTGCCCTCACATAAAAACTGTGTTTTCTTTTTTATTTTTTATATATCTATCAATAATCAATTTTATTGGCACTCTATTACAGTTGGCCTGATGCATTTTCAATATGAGATAAAAAAGTATTCCTGCAAAAAGTGCACAGTTTTTGTACCTGTGATGTAGTTGTAGCTGCAGCAACAACTTAATGAATTTTCTATTCTGTTTTTACAGTGATACTTACTATGGATTCATTTATCTTGAAATGACAGGCAAACTTCAGCTGCAGCCCTCAATGTGTGGTGCATACCAAGCAATTCAACTATTTCTTCTTTTTTTACATTTTATTTATTTAATTTTAGAGAGGAAAGGAGGGAGAAAGAGAGGGAAACATCAACATGTGGTTGCCTCTTGAGCACCTTCTACTAGGGACCTGGCCTACAACCCAGGCATGTGCCCTGACTGGGAATTGATCCAGCAACCCTTTGGTTTTTAAGCTGACACTCAATCCACTGAGCCACACCAGCCAGGGCCAATTCAACTATTTCTTGTAACGTCATGACTTTTCTCTGCTTCTTGGGAACACTTCCAGCATCACTAGTGGCACATTGTGTTATTCAATGTTTATGGTACTGCATGAAACATGATGAAAAAACATGTGAGAACTGTCTCTAAATATTGGGAAGGTATAAAACTCTAAGGTAGGGATGTCAAAATTTTTTGCCAAGGCCTCAGCTGCCTCGTGGTCACCTTCAAAGGGTCAGGTGGAGTTTTAGGACTGTATAAATGTAACCTTCTTAACTAGGGGCAAGGAGCTTGGCACTGCTGCTGGATAGAAAAAAAGGGTGGTGGGCCAGATAAAACAAGGTGAAGGACCAGATTCAGCCTGTGGGCCTTGTGTTTGCTACCTGTGCTCTGAGGGGTAGATACAGGTTTTCCAAAGTTCCAAAATTCACTTGAAATCTCAAATTTTGTCATGAGCAGCAAATATCATCTGCCTTTTCCTTGACATGGCAGGTTCAACTCACCCATTTTCAAGAAAATAGGTGCCAAATATCCAAGTATGAGTAGCACATGGGTGTCTGACAGTCATTCTTTCCAATACAAATGTTACTTCATGAAAAGGGGGCTGGCTCATTCATCTTCCAACTCCAATAATTGTGTAAGTGCTTTTCCTCAAAGCAATCATCTTCTGTCAGAATGCTGCAGAAGTACTCTATGTATACTTACATTTCATCACATGCATTGTTTTCTTTAATTTTTAATTTAATTTAATCTTTATTGTTGTTCAATTACAGCTGTCCTGATTTTTCCTCTATTACTCTCCCCTGCCCTACCCACCTCCACCTCCCACTTTTAATCCTTCCCCCTTTTTAGTCTTTGTCCATGGGTCCTTGATACATGTTCCTTGACTTGACCCTTCCCCTTCTTTCCCCTGTTATTCCTGCTCCCCATTCCCTTCTGGTCAGTGTCAGTTTGTTCTTTATTTCCATGTCTCTGGTTCTATTTTTCTCCCTTGTTGTTTTGCTGATAAGGTTCCACTTATAAGTGAGATCATATGGTATTCGTCCCACACTGCCTGGCTTATTTCACTCATCATAATGCTCTCTAGTTCCATCCATGCTGTCCTGAAGGGTAGGAGCTCCTTTTTTTCTTTCTGCTGCATATAATATTCCATTGTGTAAATGTACCATAGTTTTTTATTCACTCATTTACTGATGGGCCCTTAGGCTGTTTCCAGCACTTGGTTATTGTAAATAACAATGCTATGAACATTGGAGTGCATAGGTTCTTTTGAATTGGTGTTTCTGTCATCACATGCATTATTAAAAGGGTCAAAATTTAACAAAATTATTTTTCCTGCTTGATTAAAGGCATTATTTAATAAAACTGGCCACTTTTTCCCCCTGAAAGTGTGGTGGTGAACAAGGCAATGACTACTTGTATAATTTGATGTCACTAGCCTCATTCATGCTAAGGTACCAACAGTTTTACACCATTAGTAAAAATTTAAACACAAGAAAAGCACAAAATGACACATTAATATTATTATTAAAGTAATTTTGACTTCATGAAACCATTGAAAGTGTTGTAGAGACACTTAGGTATCCATGGATCATGCTTAAAGTAGTATGTTTCCAACTTTTGCTTCCTCTGCAGCATTCAAAACAATTGAAGGTGCTTTTCTCTTATAATTCTCTCTTCTTCCAATGCTACTGACATAATTTTTTTGTTTTGTTTTATCTTACTTTTCTGTCTGCACTTATTAATTTTTTTCCATTTTCTTCTTTAGTCCCACTCTTCTCCAGGACTCTGTTCTTTCCAACTACTTATACAGTTGGAAAGTTTTCCTGGTTTACTTATTCCACAGAAATAACAAAAATCTATCTACTGTTAACTCTCCAAGTCAATATTTCTATTTATTTTTATTCATATTATATTCAGGCCTCTAGCTTAAGTTGTATATGGATATAGAAATGTTGGATATATATCTCAAAAGCCATCTCGTCTAGATTGCTCTCATCACCTTTCTTCATCTCCACCATTTCCTCCTCCAACATTTTTGTTTCTCAAGTGAGTAACAACATCTCCCTCTTACCCAGAATAAATGAGAATCGTTTTAGACCCCTTCTCTTTCCCTCTCATAGCCAATCAATAAAACCCACCATTAATATGTCTCAGATTTTAGTCTCTCCATTCCTTCAGTTGTTCTCTTTGTCTAAGCTTTTTGATCATTAATCATTTATGCAACCACACCTCCTTCTCATCTCTCTCTGTAAAAGAGATGGTTCTTATTATATCCAAGGCACATATTTACTTCCTTAGGTGAGCTGGGTACACCATGAAAAAAGGACACATGGACAAAACCAGGGGGGAAGGGCGGTGGGATCAGGGGTGGGAGGTGGGGATGGCTGGGGTGGGGGAAAAATAGACAACTGTACTTGAACAACAATAAAAAAAGAACTAAAGTTCTTCTCCAAATCTCCATGTTCTATTACTCACTCAAATTTGTTGAACATTGCCTTTCTAACATCTCTCTGTGCATTTTTTGTGTTCTGCCTTGTTTAATTTCTTAATCATCTTGCCTTTGCATGTTGGCTCACCCTTTTCCTTTGGCTAGGGACAGTTTGTATTGCTTCTCAAAATTTTCTACCATATTAGTGGCTTAGTTATTTGTGTACCTATTAAGGTAACTTTTGTCCACATTCATAATTCATTAGTAACCACAGTTTACAAATTTATCCCATGCCATCAGAATATCTTCTCTATTTCATCTTTCAACATAGTTTATATATCATTTTTACCATAGGTCAGTGGTTCTGACCTTCTATGTCTGTGAAGAGAATTCGGGATATCTATGAACTTTATCTTTTTTAAAAAATAAGTATACCATATACCACAAAATGCACAAATTTTAAGTTAATAGCTTGATGAGTGTTTACCAACTGCATGCCACAGTCTAATGAACACACAGGAAAAGATATAGAACATTCCAAATGTCCAAAGGACTATCTATTGCCTCAGTTCTACCATTAATCTCTATAGGTAGCTACTATTGTGATTCCTACAACCACAGTTTAGATTAGTCTTGACTGTTTTGAAACCATCATATAAATGGAAGCAAATAATATGTACTCTTTTCAGTCTGATTTCTTTCAATCAATACTGTTTCTGTATGACCCATCTGTTTCATTGCATTTATTAGTAGTTGGTTATTTTTGACTGTCACACAGTGTTCCATTGTATAAATATAAAAAATGAATTTATATTTTAATGTTGATGAACATTTGCTTTGGTTCCTGTGTTTGGCTATTATGAATAAAATTGCAAAGAACCTGAGTGTTCATGATTTTTGTGGATATAAATATTCATTTATGTTGTACTTATACCCAAAAAAGAAATCTGAGAATCATCTTTGACTTCTTCTGTATATAGTGTTGAAGATTCTTCCAAACCATTTTTATTCATCTACAAAACCATCAATAACATGAGATGAAAGAAATGTAAGAAAAAAATAACATTTGCCAAAAATTGATACTGTAAGCCTCAATTAGGAAACAGCATGTTTTCTAGTAGGGTCAGACAGCAAATATTTTTGTCCAAATATGATCCCTGTTGCATATATTTTTACTAACCTTCTAGGCTGTACAAAAATAGGCCATGGACAAAATTTGGCCCATAAGCCACGGTTTGCCAAACCTTGATTTTAATAATTCAATGTGTTCTGGTAAGTGTGTCATGATGATTTTATTTTAGTATTTTTATATCTACTGAGTCATAATATTGAACACTTTTTAAAATGTTTTTATGCATGTGGATGCCCTCTTTTATATATTTTGTAATGTATCTTTTCAAGTCACTTGCCTATTTTCTTTTTTAAATTTTCTAAAATTTTTATGTTTATTTGTTTCTTGTCAATTTAAGTCTTTTACTGATTTCTAGAATTTCTTGTATTCTACATGAGTCCTTTTGCAAATATGTATTTGAAATATTTTTTCCAATCTGTGTTTAGTTTTTCACTCCCTAAATATTCACTTTGTCAGTTTTTAATAGTCAGCAATTTTGTGTCCAGTTTGAGAAACATTTTTCTGTTCAGAGTTCAAGAGGAAATTGTGATGAACAAAGACCCGACTTAGGGTGGTTATCACATGACATGATATAGAGATCATGGATTGTATACCTGAAACCTATATAATTTTATTAACCAATGTCACCCCAATAAATTTAATGAAAAGTTTCCCAATAAAAATTGAGCACAAGAAAAAAAACTAAATTCAAACCTAAGAGGATTAAACCCATTTGCTTGGGTTTGGGGTTTTGCTTTTTTTGGTTTGTTTGTTTGTTTACTTAATAGTTTGATGATCTGAACTTTTCCATTTACATCTAATAGCCATCTCAACTTCATTCAAACATCTGTTATGAGCTAGGGGTTGGATTTTTTCCCACATGGATATCTAATGGATCCTGCAGCATTTATTGAAAAGTTTATTCTTGCCTGCTTAATTAGAATAGAATCATTCTCATAAATCAAGTGATCTTAAGTCTGTTGTTTCTATTGGGTTGTTTTGTTTCATTGGTCTAATACAGTTCTCATATCAGTATTGAAATGTCCTACTTACTGTGGCTTCATACTGAGTCTTAATATCTAGTAAAGTAATTCCTTCAATTATTTTTTTCATCAAAAAAGTCAAGGCAATTCTAAAACTTTTTCATTTTCATGTAAAATGTAAATTACCTTTTCAATCTCCAAAACAAACATGCTGGCTTTTTTTGTTTGTTTTTTTAATTAAATATTTTATTTATTTATCTTTTAGAGGGGAAGGGAAGGAGAGAAGGAGAGAAGTATCAATGTATGGTTGCCTCTCGTGAGTCTCCTGCTGGGAACTGGCCTGCAACCCAGGCATGTGCCCTGACTGGGAATCGAACCGCAATCATGTGGTTCGCAGGCCCGCACTCAATCCACTGAACTATGCCAGCCAGGGCTTACAAACATGCTGTTTTTTTAAAATCAGTATTATATTAAATCTATGAAATATTTAAGAGAATTGATGGTTTAACAATATTCTGGCCTTGAATCTATGTACATATGTATATGAACAAGTAAATATTCCTCTATTTACTCAGGCCTTCTTTAATTGCTTTGTTATATTTTGTAGTCTTCAGTTTAGAGATCTTGCACACCTTTGTTAGATTTATCCTGAGGTGTTTAATTTTCTAGAATTTTATTGTAAATATTGTTGATATTTTTTATTTTTATTTCCAAAAGAATGTTGTTAGAATATAGAAATTCATTTGACTTTTGTGCATTTCTTCAGTACCAAGATATCTGGCTTAATTTACTTAGTATTTCTAAGATTGGTTAACAATTTTTGAAATTTTCTACTTAACTGGTAATGCTGTAACAACAAATTTATTTTCTCTTTTCTTATCTTAGTACATTCTTTAAATTATTTTTCTTGCTTTATTGTACTGATAGGACTTGCACAATACTGTTTAACAAAAGTGGAGATGATTAGCATTTTTTTTCTTTTTCCTGAATAGAATAATGGAAAGTGTTTAATATTTCTTTCTTTAAAAAAATTATTGTTGTTTAATTACAGATGTCTGAATTTTCCCCCACCACTCCACCCCACCCCAGCCAAATGCACCTCTCTCCTTGCTTTCACCCCCGCTTGGGTCTGTCCATGTGTCCTTTAAAGTAGTTCCTCAAAATCCTTACTTCCATTATTCCCTCCCATCTCCCCTCTGGTTACTGTCAGATTGTTCGTAATTACAATGTCTCTGGTTATACTTTGCTTGCTTATTTGTTTGGTTGATTAGGTTCCAGTTAAAGGTGAGATTATATGGCATTTTCTTCCCACTGCCTGGCTTATTTCACTTTAGCATTATGCTCTTCTGTTCCATCCAGGCTGTCACAAAAGGTAGGAGCTCCTTCTTTCTAGAGAGAAAAAAGTATACCATTGTGTAAATGTACCATAGTTTTTTGATTCACTCATTACTGATGGACACTTAGGTTGCTTCCAGCACTTGGCTATTGTAAATTGTGCTGCTATGAACATTGGGGTGCATAGATTCTTTTGGATTGGTGTTTCAGGGTTCTTAGGATATAATCCCAGCAGTGGAATTGCTGGGTCAAAAGGCAGTTCCATTTTTAGTTTTCTGAGGAAATTCCATACTGTTTTGCACAGTGGCTTCATCAGTCTGCATTCCTACCAACAGTGCACTAGGGTTCCTTTTTCTCCACATCTTCTCCAACGCTTGTTGTTTGTTGCTTTGTTTATGATGGCCATTCTTATCAGTGTGAAGGGGTATCTCATTGTGGTTTTATTTTGCATTTCTCTGATAGCTAGTGATGCTGAGCATCTTTTCATATGTCTCTGGGACCTCTGTATGTCCTCCTTGGAAAACTGTCTGTTCAAGTCATTTGCCTATTTTTTAATTGTTTTTTTTTTCCTCCTGGAGTGGAATCATGTGAGTTCTTTATATATTTTGGAGATCAAATCCTTGTCTGCGATCATTGGCAAATACATTCTACCATACAGTTGGTTCTCTTTTCATTGTAATGCTGTTTCCTTTATCCATGCAGAAGCCTTTTAATTTGATGAGATCCCATTTGTTTATTTTTTCCTTTATGTCCCTTGCTTTAAGGGTCATACCAATGAGGACGTTGCTGCATGGAATGTCTGAAATTTTCCTCCCAAGGTTTACCTCTAGGACTTTTATGGTATTATGACTTATATTTAAGACTTTTAGCCACCTTGAATTTATTTTTGTGTATTGTGTAAGTTGGTGATCGAGTTTCATTTTTCTGCATGTAGCTGACCAGATCTCCCAACACCATCTGTTGAAGAGGCTATTTTTACTCCATTTTATGCTTCTTCTCCCTTTGTCAAATATTAATTGGCCATAGAGACTTTGATTTATTGAAAATATTTAATATTTCAACATTAAGAATGATGTCTGTCCCTGGCTGGTGTGGCTCAGTGGATTGAGCTCCAGCCTGTGCATCAAAGGGTCACTGGTTCCATTCCCAGTCTAGGGTATATGCCTGGGTTGCTGCCTAGGTCCCCACTGTGGGGCACATGACAGGCAGCCACACATTGATGTTTCTCTCCCACTCTTTCTCTTTCCTTTCCCCTCTCTCTAAATAAATAAAATAAAATAAAAAGAAAATGGAAGGACGACTAATAGAATGAGTGAAAATATTTGCAACTCACATATAACTAATTGTTTTTTCATCTAAAATATATAAAGCATGTTTACAACTCCATAGTAAAGAAAGACAACCTAATTATAATTGAGCAAATGATCTAAATATATGCTTTTCCAAAGACTTACAGCTGGCCAATATTAATATAAAAAGATGCTTAATACCATTAGGCATTAGAGAAATACAAATCAAAACACAAGATAACACCCAACATATGTTAGGACTAGAATTAGACAACATGTGGTTGCCTCTCACATGTCCCCTACTGGGGACATGGCCTGCAACCCAGGCATGTGCCCTGACTGCAAATTGAACCGGCAACTCTTTGCTTCACAGGCCCATGCTCAATCCACTGAGCTACACCAGCCAGGGGCCATTTTCTTAATGGTGCATATGAAGCACAAAAGCTTTTAATTTTCATGAAGCCCAATTTGTTTTTTTCTTTAATGGTTTATGATTTTGGCATCATGAAGGTCTACTCATGTTTTATTCTAAAATTTTTAGAATAAAAATCATTTATTCTTATATTTAGGTGCTTTGTTTTAAGATAATATTTATAATTGTTATGAAGTGAGTCCAGCTTCATTCTATGTTAGTAGATATTCATCTCTCCCAGCACACTTTGTTGACAAAACTATTATTTTTCCATTGAATTGCATAGGCATCTTGTTGAAAATAAGAGTTTGGTTTCCAACACCCAATTCTATTTCAGTGATCTACAAGATTTTCTTTATGTCAGTAGTATAGTATACAGTCTTAATTACTATGGTTTTATAGCATGTTTTAAAACATGGAAGTGTGAGTGTTCCAACTTGGTTGTTCTTTTTCAGTATTGTTTTATCTGTTCTGAGTCACTTGCAGCTCCATATAAATTTTATAAGCAGCTCATCAATTTCTGAAAAGTAAACCACCTAAGATTTTGATAGGTATTGCATTGACTCTATAGATCAATTTGTAGAGTATTGTATTAATATGGTTAAATTCTTTAATGCTAACAATATTAAATATTTTAATCCATAGACATGAGATATCTTTCAATGTATATCAGTATTCTTTAATTTCTTTCAAAAAAGTTTTTGCAGTTTTCAGCATAAAAGTCTTACATTTCTTTTGTTAAATTTATTCTTAAATTTATCATTTTATGCTATTGACATTGAAATTGTTTTATTTCATTTATACATTATTCATCACTATTGTATATTGTTACAATTTATGTTTTATATTGATCTTGTATTCTGAAGTCTTGGTAAACTCATTTTCTAGTATAAGATTATATAATCTTCAAATATGATAGTTTTACTTCTTTAAAAATCTGGATGCCTTTCAATTCTTTTTCTTTCCTAAATGCTCTGCTTAAAACTTCATGAATAAAAGTGGTAAAAGTAAATTTGTCTTGTGTTGATCTTAGTAGGAAAGCTTTCAGTCCTTCATAACAAAGTGTGATGTTAGCTGTAGGTGTTTTGTAGATACCTTCTATAAGGTTAAGGGGATTTCCTTCTGTTTTTCATATGTTCACTGTTTTATAATGAAAAAGACATTGGATTTTGTACATTATTCTATTAATATGCTGTGTCACACTAATTGATTTTATATGCTAACATATTCTCTCGTTTCTTTTGTAAATCTCATTTGATCATGACATAATATTTTATATGTATTGGATTTGGTTGGCTAGAATATGATGCTGAAGATTTTTGTGCCTGTATTAGTAAGTTTTTTAAAGAGCATTGGTCAGTTGTTTTCTTTGCGTATACCTTTATAAAATATTTTATTTATTTATTTTCATATAGTAAGGAAAGGAGAAAGAAAGTGAAGGAGAAAAACATTGATGTGTGAGAGAAACAACTATTCTTGTCTCATGCCCCCAAGCACTGACCTGTCTTGCAACTCATGCATGTGCCCTGACCAGGAATTGAACTGGCAATCTTTCAGTTTGTGGGACAATGCCCAACTTACTGAGCCACACCTGTCAGGGCTTATATATATTTGTCCATTGATGGTATCAGAGTAATAATTGGGGAAATGATCTTTTTAAAATTTTTTTGAAAAGTAATGTTCACAGTTCATTCTTCTTTACATATTTGGTAAAAATCACCAATAATGCATGCCATTTAGGCCTGGACTGTACTTAGTGGAAGGTTTATTTTTTATGACAAATTGAAACTTTAACTTGTTATATGTTTATTCAACTTTTCTTTTATTTTAGGTGGGAAGTGTGGAATCTGCCTTAATAGCCTGCGTATTTCTATAAATTTTTTTTCATTTGTGCAGCTTTTCTGATTGGTTGGCATTAAATTATTCATAGTAGTCCCTTCTAATCCACTTTATTTCTGTCATGTTTGCTCTTTTACTCACATATTTGGTCATTTATATCTTTACTACCTATTCTGGTAAGATTAGTTACTTGTTTACTTGTTTATCAATGTTGGAGATCTTTCCAAAATACAAGTTTTGTTGTTTTCCATTTCATCCTGGTGGGCTCCCTTTTGTACTTTTTTTAGGGCATGTTTGTTAGCAACAAATTCTCTCAGCTTTTGCTTAGCTGGAAACATCTATTTTCTCCTTCTTTTTTAAATAATAGCTTTTCTAGATGTATATAGTATTATGAGTTAACAATATTTCTATTTCAAGACTTTGAATATATCTTACCACTGTCTTGGTTCCTCAGCTCCAAGTTTTCTGGTGAGAAATCAGTAAAATGTACTGAGAATCCCTCATATTTAATGAGGTGCATCTCTTTTGCTGCTTTCAATATTTTCTGTTTGTTTGGGGATTTTGACATTTTGATTGTGATGTTTCTAGGAATGGACCTCTTTGAGTCTTAAGTTCATTGAGACTTCTTGGATATACACATAAATGTTTTTTCTTCAAATTTGAGGATTATTTTGCTATAATTTCTTCAAATGTTCTTTGTGTCTCTTTCTCTTTCGCTTCAGTTTTTTAGAAACGCATTTTATATATGATTGTACACTTGATGGTGTCCCACAGGCTTCTGAGGATTTCCTCTTTTTTCTTCATTCTTTATTCATTCTGTTCTTGAGAATGTATTATCCCAACTGACCTATCTACATGTTTGTTGATGCTTTCTCCTGCCAGTTCAAATCTTTTTGTGAGCTAATAAAGTTAATTCTTTATTTCAGGTATTGTGTTTTCAAGTCCAGAATTTCTATTTAATACTATTTCTTAATTTCTATAATTTAACAACTTTGTTAATCAGTTTTTAGTTTGATGTTGTTACTCTTGTAATTGCTGTAGTTTTTTTTCTTTTATCACTTTCCTAAACTAATTCTTTAAAGTATGTATTCTTTGTGCATGGTCATTGGTGTTTCAGCTAAGTTAGTTTAGTGACCAGCTAATGATTTGGAAGGGATTTCCTTATATGACTGGACCAGTGAGTCTCCAGATCTTTGTCAAGAGGCTCTGTGTATATATTGGAACATGTCTTCAATGCTGACAGTTTACAACTGTGTCATAGCCTTCATTTCCTTCTTGCTTAGGACCTCAAAGCAATCCTTAAATAAGCACTTAGGGCCTGCTTAGATTTTTCCCTAGGTCTATGTACAGACCAAGGCATGTGCACAGCTTTACTCAGATTTCTAGATTCTCAGAAATATTTTGTATCTTTGCAAATATCTCATGATTTTTCCTTGTAAGTTTTTTGTTCAGAATGTTTTCTTTTTACCTCACCCAACATCACCACTTATGCTAAACACTTGCTAATGACTGGATTTGATAAATGACCCCTAGGGAAAAGCTGCTTTTACTGGGTGAGCACTGAGTTAGGTCAACTGATGACAAGCCCTGAAGTGGGATTTTCCAGGGAAAGAAGAAAAAAGTTAAGAAATAATTCTCTAGAATGAGGTTTTGTGAGATCTCCAACCCTGTTCTTGCCTCTAAAGTGGCTGGTAGGCTGCTAGTTTTCAGTGTTATTGAAGGACTGATGTTTTCCATGGCTACAGCAGAGTTTTGGAAAGAGAAATGAGGATGAGTTAAGTTTAAACACCACAAAACACTATTCTTGGGGAGATAGAGCATTTTCTTAAATAAACACTCATCATATTATTGGAAAATTTGGGCTGATTTATAGAGTTCTATAAATTTAATTTTGACAATATTTTCCAGTATTCTTGTTTTCATAGAAAAGAGCATTTTATTTTCTTTTTTATTTATTTTTATTTTTAAAATATATTTTATTGGATTGGGGAAGATGGCGGCGGAGTAGGACAAAGGATTTCGCTTCTCTCCACGCGCCGGAGAAGGACCTGGCTGATCTGCAGAAGAACACAGCAGATGCTAAACTGGGACTCAGCATATAAGAAGGCAGGACTCCAGAGACTGTAGCGGACACTGAATGACCAGAAGTTGAGGAGAGGAGACGACCACAGATCAACAAGGTACGAGGGAGCAGCACAGAGGCGGTGGCGGGGCCCCCTGCCAGGCCAAGCCAGGACCCGGGCCGGCCGCCCCGGTCTCTGAGAGCCGAGGGTGGGCAACACCGTTTCTGGGAGAGAAATGGTCACGGGCACCACCCCTGTCTGGCAGGGCGCAGATTGGAAAACACCATAAGAGATCGGTCTTCCAGTAGTGGCAGAGAGAGGAGTGAGCATTTGGAAGCAAGCTCCGATAACCCGTGGAGTCAGGTTGCTGGCTTGGGAGAACTGAGAGTTGCCAGAGCACTCCCTGCTTCAAGGGGCCCGTGCCTGCCTGCGAGCAGTCCCAGGGAATCTCGGACTGCTGTCAGGGCCTCCAGAAGTGGGTCAGTTTCGAGCTCCATCCCTACTCAGCCGGCACAGATCAGCTCCAGCCCTGCTCGCCGGTGGCGAGGCTGCGCAGACTGTCTGCATCCTTGCTCAGCTGGCGCAGACTAGGAGACACTGGGAGTCAAGCATTGATCTTCAGCTTGACCAGCTGCAAGTCGCTCACGCCTCCCTGGTCCCCGAGTGGCCCGCGCCATCGCCGGCGCGGGCTCCTTCAGCCGCGTGCGCCCCCCCGGGCCCCCGGTTTCCTGGACCTCGGGTAGCGCGCACCTCCCCGGCACCCGGGCGACCCGCACCATCGCTGGGGCCGGCTCCTTCAGCCACGCGCGCCTTCCCGGCCCCCCGGCTTCATCGGCCTCGGGTCTCACGTGCCTTCCCGGTCCCGAGGGGCCCCGAGCAGGCCATCTACTCGGGGAACTGCCAGTCGCCCGTGCTTTTCCGGTGGGGTGGGGTCTGCGCCGACCCTCGGCTTGGGGAATTGAGAGTCGCCCAGGTGATCCCTGTGGCACAGGACCTGCACTGGCTGGCGAATAAATTCGGGGAGTCTCTGGCTGCTGGCTGGGCCCCTGGAAGAGAGCCAGTCACCAGCTTCACCCCTACTCAGTCGGCGCAGACAGGGAAACACAGGGAGTCGGGCTGTTGCTGTTGGGT